>NW_019957610.1:67658-74967 GCF_002910315.2 Salvelinus sp. IW2-2015 | reverse complement strand
GTACGGATGGTGCTAGGTTTCCTCCAGATGTGACGCTTGGCATTCAGTCTAAAGAGTTCAATCTTGGTTTCATCAGACCAGAGATCTTGTTTCTGTTTCTTATGGTCTGAGAGTCCTTTAGGTCCCTCTTGGCAAACTCCAAGCGGGTGTCTGTGCTTTTACTGAGAAGTGGCTTCCGTCTTGCATTATTTACATTTACATTTAAGTCATTTGAGGTGCGGTCAGGGCGCGTCGTGCTAATATCAGATCCAATCGGGAACTTACATGAATTGAGTCCGAGCATTCATACACTACATCAATTCCATGGTCCCCCTAACGTTAGGTGAGAATTAAAAGATGTAACTCACACAACCTCTGTGCGATGTTGCCAATAGCGCCATCTCTACCATATCCGAGCGCGGAACACGGAGAAATTTTTTTCTTTGAACCACCCTACCCCATAAGGAGGGGCGGCTGAAAATTTAGCTGGAAGTGCTCCAACAACGATTGGTAATCCTCTCCTGGCCCTAGGCTTCTCCGCAACTCGTACCACCGAGAAGGGAGAACCATCGCATGGTACACCTCGCGCCCCGCCTGTCAGAGATGAGTTTACATCGGAGGTTTCTTTGGTGTGGCTTGAACTCCAGGTTTAATTCTGGACCAAGGCCTTCTACACGGAATTGCTCTGTTTGGGCCGGGCAGCACTCTCCAGAGAAATAATGACTGGTGGTTCCCAAAAACTTCTATGTCCATTTCATAACGACCTCAGAAGAACTAAGTAGAGTTGAGCTAGGCCACTCGTGTTCATTGGGGAGCAAGATCTGTGCCTCGACCAATGGTTCCATAGATGCTCGAATGCTGCTACCTACTCCCACAGCACTTCCCACGACAAAGATATCACTAGTCCGTACCTTCTTCTATGGTCCTTTTGATTATTCCTTGCTGCTGGACATAGGTATCTACTGACTCGCACCATGAATACATACGTGCGGCTCCTCAGGTTTGATAGTACCTTGGTGTGTCTTTCCAACAAAGGTACGATGGGAATCCAACTTTGATCAATGGAGCACTCCGTTACGTTACCCTCTGCTCAAGACAGTGGGGACTTCCCATCAAGTTGTTTATAAACATCTCAAGGATATCAATTGAAACATACTGCATCTGAGCTCAATTTCCGTTTTTTATTTGTAATTTATAAAGAGATGTAGAACCGTACATTGATCGGAGACAATACCGTGTTTTCGCGCGTATTGATAGGCTGAAACCTTTCGTGTGTTGGACTTGCTGGCGTAAGCGGTTTGATATGGTAAAAAAATATAGTATTTTAGTATGACCTATAGCGGCCAGTGTAACGATTTAACAAAAGGTGTGGCATACACATTAAAGTCTTTTAGTGTTGAGCCACATTATTAGGATAATAAACTTTGCGCGATCGTGAGAATGTTAACAGAGAATCCGCAACAGACTCTCGAACCGCGCGTTCTCTCCTGCTCTCATCAGTCGCAGTAAACCAAAATCCTAGCGCGCGAGGATCTATTGTCTGCGCTGCTATGTGGGCCTCTAGACTAATAAGTCACTTGTCATGATTAGACCACCACTACTGAAATGTACCAAAGATTGATGTGAAAACAACTGTTCTGTTTCTTTCATGTGCAATGATGCACCTGCCTCTCTACTGCCAATCAGCTATTCCTCTATGTTTTTCTATTCCTTATGTTCTTCTATCCTCTAAGATCTTCTATTCCTCTAAGAATCTTCTATTCCTGCTAAGTTCTTCTATTCATCTATGATCTTCTATTCCTCTATGTTCTTCTATTCCTCTAAGTTTCTTCTATTCCTCTCTATTGTTCTTCTATTCCTCTAAGTTCTTCTATTCCTCTAAGTTTCTTCTATTCCTCTATGTTCTTTATTCCCTATGTTCTTCTATTCCTAGTTCTTCTATTCCTATATGTTCTTCTATTCATCTAAAAGTATCTGTCTATGTCCTCGTCAATACGTTCCTAACCCGGGAAGATGTTAGCTTCCTTTAGGTGCAATTGTGAAGAGTTTCAGGGATAGTGAGCTTAGCCACGTCCCTCTTAAATAAATGAGTGTCCCAATTTTCCTTTTCTACGTTTTCAACTGCGGTCGCACTTCGCTCACTTTGGTGTCGCAGTAGTTTATATGACCTCACGACTCTTTTGGTTAATTTATCCCATTTCATTATTTGCAATTTATAACATTAATCAGATTATAACAAAACGGTAGACGTGCTTTAAATTTAGATCTAATCTTAGCAATTTTCTTCCTTTAGCTCCACACGCTACATAGCCCGTACTTTTTGTATCAAATATGAATTAGGCCTGGCATAACGGTTCTGGCCTATAATTTGGTCCCTCGACACTTTTGTGTTTCCTTCCAATTAAATATCTGGTGCTTTCCTAACGCGTTTCTACACTGCCTAATTTGTCCAATAACTGACCCAGCTAGCCTAGCACAATTGACCTCCCAGAGGGACAAACCGATTGAAGGCTCGACTGTGACTCCTACCCTCGGTTCAATAATAGCAGCACGATGTAGGCCAAATACCTTATAACAACGACTATATACATCACTTGAACGAGCTTGTGGATATAGATTGAATGTAGTTCTTTCACGTGTTTTTTAGCTAGGCTACATATGTTGCTTTTTGTTACCTGTGCGGTTTTGAAATAGGTGTCTAAAACGTATAATTGTGATAGATTTTTAGAGTGTGTCGCTTAGTAATTGTATAGTGATTACCCTATCTATATTCTTACATCCCCAGTGCCAATACATGGTGTGATTTGTAGTCTATGTCCACTAATGTCTTTGTACGGGGATAATGATCTCATGTAAGCTTATATTACTCGTTGGGGACAACTTTGCCTTGAGCTAGCCAACAGCTAGCCAACGTCTACCGAATCAGAACTCCGCTGATGTGTGAAAGGCTACGGAAGTAATCGATCATTATGGTCTGAGAGTCCTTTAGGTCCCTCTTGGCAAACTCCAAGCGGGCTGTCTGTGCCTTTTACTGAGAAGTGGCTTCCGTCTTGCATTTACATTTACATTTAAGTCATTTAGCAGACGCTCTTATCCAGAGCGACTTACAAATTGGAAAGTTCATACATATTCATCCTGGTCCCCCCGTGGGGAATGAACCCACAACCCTGGCGTTGCAAGCGCCATGCTCTACCAACTGAGCCACACGGGACCATTTTTTCTTGCCACCCTACCATAAAGGCCTGATTAGTGGAGTGCTACAAAGATGGTAATCCTTATGGAAGGTTCTCCCAACTCCACAGAGGAACTCTGGAGCTCTGTCAGAGTTACCATCGGGTTCTTGGTCAACTCCCTGACCAAGGCCCTTCTACACGGATTGCTCAGTTTGGCCGGGCAGCCAGCTCTAGGAAGAGACTTGGTGGTTCCAAACTTCTTCCATTTAAGAATGATGTAGGTGTAGGCCACTGTGTTCTTGGGGACCAAGATCTGTGCCTCGACACAATCCTGTCTCGGAAGCTCTACGAACAATTACTTCGACCTCATGGCTTAATTTTTGCTCTGACATGTACTGTCAACTGTGGGTCCTCATATAGACGTGTGTCTTTCCAAATCATGTCCAATCAATGGAATTTACCGCAGATGGACTCCAATCAAGTTGTAGAAACATCTCAAGGATGATCAATTGAAACAATATGCATCTGAGCTCAATTTCGTTTTTTATTTGTAATAAATGTACAAACATTTATAAAAACCTGTTTTCGCTTCGTCATTGTGGGATATTGTGTGTGGATTGCTGGGGTTATAGTAAAAAATATATATATTTTAGAATAAGGCTGTAACGTAACAAAATGTGGAAAAAGTCACTATGTGGCCACATTATTATATAACTTGGGAGAATGACGATCCGCAACAGACAGCGCATCTCAGTATCAGTCGTAAAAATACAGCCAGACTGCCCTGCTATTGGGCCGTTCTAGACCTATAAACTGTCATGATTAGACCCACTACTGATCCAAATGGAATGAAACAACTGTTCTGTTCTTTCATGTGCAATGATGCACCTGGCCTCTCTACTGCCAATCAGCTATTCCTCTATGTTCTTCTATTCCTCTATGTTCTTCTATTCCTCTAAGATCTTCTATTCCTCTAAGATCTTCTATTCCTCTAAGTTCTTCTATTCATCTATGATCTTCTATTCCTCTATGTTCTTCTATTCCTCTAAGTTCTTCTATTCCTCTATGTTCTTCTATTCCTCTAAGTTCTTCTATTCCTCTAAGTTCTTCTATTCCTCTATGTTCTTCTATTCCCCTATGTTCTTCTATTCCGCTATGTTCTTCTATTCCTATATGTTCTTCTATTCATCTAAGTTCTTCTATTCCTCTATCTTCCAACCCGGAAGATGTACTTCCGGGTTGGAGCGAGCGGTCGCACTTCGCACTTTGGTCCGCAGGTAGTATAACTTTTCATTACATTTCATTACATTTCATTATAGTACAACGGTTTAAAATTTTGTCAATCTAGCAATTTCTTCTTAGCTACCTACATAGCCGTCTTTGTATCAAAGATAATTGCGTAATTATCGTATTTCGTCGTCCTAACGCAGTCTACACTGCTATCTGCCATCTGCCCAGCAGCTAGCCAGCTAGCAAACGTCCACCGTCTACCGAATAGCAGCACTGTAGCAACTATTACACCTAACTGAACGACTTGATTAGTGTAGTGTTAGCTAGCTACATAGTTGTCTTTGCTGTCTTCGATCCAAGAATAATTGTGTAGTTTAGAGTGTGTAGTTTTAGAGTGATTATCTTAATTTACCGAGGTTAGCTAGCCAGCTATCTGTCGTCCTTAACGTAGGAGACACTGCTAGCTAGCCAACAGCTAGCCAACGTCTACCGAATAGAACTCGCGCACTCAACAACCCGGTCGCATTCCGCTCGCTCCACAGGGTAGTTCACATTTCCATTTCATTTCATTACAGTACAACGGTTTGATTTGTTTGATCGTAGCTAGCTACATAGCTAGCTACATAGCCGTCTTTGTATCAAAGATAATTGTGTAGTCTAGAGCGATTTTCTAGGTTAGCTAGCCAGCTATTGTCGTTCTTTTAACGCAACGTAACGTAATCAACACTGCTAGCTAGCCAGCTAGCCCCCGAAATAGCAGCACTGTAGATACTATTACACTCAAACGAAACGACTGATAGTGTAGTGTCAACAACGCAGCCACTGCCAGCTAGCCTACAAAGTCAACAACTGCCAGCTAGCCTACAAATCAACAACGCAGCCACTGCCAGCTAGCCTACTTCAGCAGTACTGTATCATCTTAATCATTTTAGTCAATAAGATTCTTGCTACGAAGCTTAATTTCTGAACATTCGAGACGCGTAGTCACTTGCCACTCCAATCCTCTTTGCATTAGCGTAGTCTCTTCTGTAGCCTGTCAACTATGTGTCTGTCTATCCCTGTTCTCTCCTCTCTTGCACAGACCATACAAACGCTCCACACCGCGTGGCATCGGCCACCCTAATCTGGTGGTCCCAGCGCGAACGACCCACGTGGAGTTCCAGGTCTCCGGTAGCCTCTGGAACTGCCGATCTGCGGCCAACAAGGCAGAGTTCATCTCAGCCTATGCCTCCCTCCAGTCCCTCGACTTCCTGGCACTGACGGAAACATGGATACCAAAGATAAACTGCTACTCCTACTGCTCTCTCTTCGTCCGCCCACGTGTTCTCGCACACCCCGGAAGCTTCTTGGTCAGCGGGGTGGTGGCACCGGGATCCTCATCTCTCCCAAGTGGTCATTCTTCTTTCTCCCTTACCCATCTGTCTATCGCCTCCTTTGAATTCCATGCTGTCACAGTTACCAGCCCTTTCAAGCTTAACATCCTTATCATTTATCGCCCTCCAGGTTCCCTCGGAGAGTTCATCAATGAGCTCGATGCCTTGATTAGCTCCTTGGAGACGGCTCACCTCTCACAGTTCTGGGCGACTTTAAACCTCCCACGTCTACCTTTGACTCATTCCTCTCTGCCTCCTTCTTTCCACTCCTCTCCTCTTTTGACCTCACCCTCTCACCTTCCCCCCCTACTCACAAGGCAGGCAATACGCTCGACCTCATCTTTACTAGATGCTGTTCTTCCACTAACCTCATTGCAACTCCCCTCCAAGTCTCCGACCACTACCTTGTATCCTTTTCCCTCTCGCTCTCATCCACACTTCCCACACTGCCCTACTCGGATGGTATCGCGCCGTCCACCTTCGCTCTCTCTCCCCGCTACCCTCTCCTTTCCATCCTATCATCTCTTCCCTCTGCTCAAACCTTCTCCAACCTATCTCTGATTCTGCCTCCTCAACCCTCCTCTCCTCCCTTTCTGCATCCTTTGACTCTCTATGTCCCCTATCCTCCAGGCCGGCTCGGTCTCCCCTCCCGCTCCGTGGCTCGACGACTCATTGCGAGCTCACAGAACAGGGCTCCGGGCAGCCGAGCGAAATGGAGGAAAACTCGCCTCCCTGCGGACCTGGCATCCTTTCACTCCCTCCTCTCTACATTTTCCTCTTCTGTCTCTGCTGCTAAAGCCACTTTCTACCACTCTAAATTCCAAGCATCTGCCTCTAACCCCAGGAAGCTCTTTGCCACCTTCTCCTCCCTCCTGAATCCTCCTCCCCCCCCCCCCCCTCCTCCCTCTCTGCAGATGACTTCGTCAACCATTTTGAAAAGAAGGTCGACGACATCCGATCCTCGTTTGCTAAGTCAAACGACACCTGGTTCTGCTCACACGCCCTACCTGTGCTCTGACCTCTTTCTCCCCTCTCTCTCCAGATGAAATCTCGCGTCTTGTGACGGCCGCCCCCAACAACCTGCCCGCTTGACCCTATCCCTCCTCTCTTCTCCAGACCATTTCCGGAGACCTTCTCCCTTACCTCACCTCGCTCATCAACTCATCCCTGACCGCTGGCTACGTCCTTCCGTCTTCAGAGAGAGCGAGAGTTGCACCCCTTCTGAAAAACCCTACTCGATCCTCCGATGTCAACAACTACAGACCAGTATCCCTTCTTTCTTTCTCTCCAAAACTCTTGAACGTGCCGTCCTTGGCCAGCTCTCCCGCTATCTCTCTCAGAATGACCTTCTTCATCCAAATCAGTCAGGTTTCAAGACTAGTCATTCAACTGAGACTGCTCTTCTCTGTATCACGGAGGCGCTCCGCACTGCTAAAGCTAACTCTCTCTCCTCTGCTCTCATCCTTCTAGACCTATCGGCCTGCCTTCATACTGTGAACCATCAGATCCTCCTCTCCACCCTCTCCGAGTTGGGCATCTCCGGCTCGCGGTCCC
>NW_019957610.1:57902-63914 GCF_002910315.2 Salvelinus sp. IW2-2015 | reverse complement strand
CCTCTTTAAGGAATACCTAGGATAGGATAAAGTAATCCTTCTCACCCCCCCCCCCTTAAAAGATTTAGATGCACTATTGTAAAGTGGCCGTTCCACTGGATGTCATAAGGTGAATGCACCAATTTGTAAGTCGCTCTGGATAAGAGCGTCTGCTAAATGACTTAAATGTAAATGTAAATGTAAAATGTTCTTCTATTCATCTATGTTCCTCTAATCATCTATGTTCTTCTATTCCCCTATGTTCTTCTATTCCGCTATGTTCTTCTATTCCTATATGTTCTTCTATTCCTCTATGTTCTTCTATTCATCTATGTTCTTCTATTCCTATATGTTCCTCTATTCCTCTATGTTCCTCTATTCCTCTATGTTCTTCCATTCCTCTATGTTCTTCTATTCCTCTAAGTTCTCCTATTCCTATATGTTATTCTATTCCTATATGTTCTTCTATTCCTCTATGTTCTTCTATTCCTCTATGTTCTTCTATTCCTCTATGTTCTTCTATTCCTCTAAGTTCTTCCATTCCTCTATGTTCTTCTATTCCTATATGTTCCTCTATTCATCTATGTTCTTCTATTCCTCTATGTTCTTCTATTCCTCTATGTTCATCTATTCCTCTAGGTTATTCTATTCCTCTATGTTATTCTATTCCTCTATGTTCTTGTGGATTTATATAGAAAATTGGCGCATGACACACAGGTTGGGATACCAAGGTCAACTGTGAACCAACTATATTAATTTGAGGACAGGTCGAAACACACATGAAGCTTTCATGGACATTTAGCTAGCTTGCTGTTTTGTCCTGGGATATGAACATGGGTTGCTATTCTACCTGAGGTGCATATGGTCCCTTTTTATGTTTCTGGATCTTTGTGAAATTTTGACCAATTTTAGGTCACACAGAATCATGTGCTCTGTACCCACGGCAATTGTTCCACTGATGAAGGGGATAACCTTATTTGTTTTTGTTTGGTTATCTTTGATTGGTATCTCCTCGTTTGTTCTTCTTCTTCTGTGGATTTTAATGGCGGTTGGCAACCAAATTTAAGGTGTATTACTGCCACCAATGGGACTGGAGTGTGGACCTTGTTCATCTTTCAATCACCCATGTGGGTATATGCTTGTAGTATATGCGGGACTTGCAGCGCGTCAAGGTCTGTTTTGGCACCCGGCTACGCAGACGCCAGCGAGCAGTTTGGATGAGATGATTGAATAACATATATGTGCACTCAACTTGGGCGGTGTGGTCAGCATGTTATTCTTGGAAGACATGGACATCACTTATTTTTATTTGCATGAAGTTCAGCTTTCCCCAACTTTGGTCCTGCCCTGTTCACACACCCCTGCCCGTACGCCCATCACCCAATGATCCCCCGGCCCACTTCACTTCCCTGCATTGAAAATTAGTGGGGCTGTTGTTTAATTGCCCCCAACGAGTTATGTGGAAATGAACTGTTAGACTAGTATAGTATATTGACCTGTGGTGTAGTAAGCACCCGGAAAAGCGTAGTGCATAAGGGAAGTAACAAGTCTGTCTGTCTGTCTGCCTGCCTGCCGGAAATTATGCACCTATTAATCCAGCCTGTAGATGGTCCTGTTGCTCTTGTTATAAAGCCTCCATTGACAAAATGCAGTATTCTAGTTGAACAGCAGGGGTCAATACAAACTCACACTAGACAGAGCCGTAGATACAGTATCTCAATGTTGGAGAATTTTTAGAGCGGGGATATTCAAATCTTTCTCTACAAGGTCTGGGAGTACTGCTGTATTTCTGTTCTACTTGATAATTAATTGCACCCACCTGGTGTCCATGGTCTAAATCAGTACCAGCTTAGGACAGGAGGTTGCTGACACCTTCATTGGGGAGAATGGGCTTGTGGTAATGGCAGGAGCGGAATTGGTGGAATGGTATCAAATACATCAAAAACATGGTTTCCATGTGTTTGATGCCATTTCATTCGCACCCTTCCAGACATTATTATGAGCTGTCCTCCACAGCTTCTTAGAGGGTAGAATTGGGGGGGGAATCTGTGGAACTGGCTTCGAGGTCCAGATGTGAATTTTAGGCTTCTAGAGTAAGGGCCAGTGAAAGACATGTCATCTTATCATGCTTATCTGGATCCAATAGATAGAGAACATCCCCGGGTCATTCGATTATTACTTGGACACTGACACATTTTCATCCACAGTTAACTAACACAGAAGTGTTAATATATCATATTTAACAAATGTTTCTTATCCAAAGCAACGTACAGCATTCATGCATACATTTTATGTATGGTTGATCTAGGGAATAAAACTCACTATTCTGACATTGCAGGCACCATGCTCTGCCTACAGAGGACCACAGCTCAGAAAAAGGCAAAACAGCACATCTTAGGTGTAGCACTTTAATGTAGTCAGTGGCCATAGTTTAATGTACAATGGCAATATGTTCAAACAGATAGGCATGGTCTACAAAGACCTGTAAACCATGTTTCTGTTGCCAGCATGTCTGGTCCTAGAGAGAGCCACTGTGTCAGTAATACTCTGTTGTTTTGGCTTGAAGACACTGGCTTGATTCAGCTATTCTGTGATTTTCCCACTGCAGCTTACTAAGACTAGGAGCAGGGTTGGCCAACACAGGGTTTAAGGAATTTGAAGGAAAGGGGCATAATCAGACAGAGACGCAGGCATTAGGCCCAGACAGGGCCAGACCAATGGACCAAAGAATGCAGAAGGCATACATGGGTTCAAATAGTATTTAAAATATTTTAAATACTTAAGCTGTGATTGTTTGAGCTTGCCTGCAGCAATGGAACCAATGAACTGGTTCCAAAAGTGCAAACTAATGTCGCCCATCTGGCCTTCCAAATTCTAAATACTATTTGAACCCAGGTTTTGGAGACGGGGATGAGGCGGGAAACAGACAGGAACGAGAGGGGAGGAATTAAAGAGAAAAAGCGGACAGAGATGGTGCCTGTGAGAGTTGGTGGGAAAGAATAGCTGGGAGAGGATGAGAGAGATTTGGGGGCAGCTGCCTCAACTAATTTAGGGATGAAAGATAGCCAGTAAACATCCACTACGGTTGACTGAAAACACAGTAGCAGTGTACTGTATTGCTGAACACAATCAGTGTGTGTCTGTGTCTGTGTATGTGTGTGTGTGTGTGTGTGTGTGTGTGTGTGTGTGTGTGTGTGTGTGTAGGAGACAGTGCCAGAGAGAGAATGCCTGGGTGGAAAGAGATAATGGGGAGGTCGTGGGGAGGTTTGTTTTCTCTCTGTGTGTGTGTGTGTGTGTGTGTATTGTTGTGAATGGAGATGGATGGTTTCTTGTTGCTGAACGTGTCTCTTATCTTATGTTTGCTGGTACTGGTCCCTGTTCGTTGATGGTGATGTTGTTGGTGAGCTCTGTATTCTAAATAATGTTCTAAGAATTGTTCTAATATTCCTGTCTTCTTAGAGCTCTGTGATGGTCATTAAACTCTCTAGGTTTGGTAATTTGTTGATTAGCATTTTGCCCACACGCTTCAAGAGACTACGTACGAAACAGAAGACATTGGTTTCAAATACTAGATGGACAGTAAGTTATTTTGATACTGTGTGTCCAGTGAATAAACATTTAAAAGATGTTGTTTAGTACGAGTGATCAACAACAACTGAGAGAATGGAGCCAAGAAGGCGGATAAAGTTTTTCAAGTGATAGAGTATTTTTGTTTTTCAAGAGAATGCACAGCAAATAATAGTCTACACTCTAAGACAAATCTAGAACCTAAAATGGTTCTTCGGCTGTCCCTATAGGATAACCCTTTGAAGAACCCTTTTTGGTTCCAGGTAGAACCCTTTTGGTTCCAGGTAGAACCCTTTTGAGTTCAATGTAAAACAATTTCTACAAAGGGTTCTACATGGAACCCAAAAAGGTTCTACCTGAAACCAAAAAGGGTTATCCTATGGGGACAGCCGAAGATCCCTTTTGGAACTCTTTTTTCTAATAGTGTATTTGGTACACAGGAGTCTGGTATTATTGTTGTTGATGCTAAATGGTTTGTCCCCCCAGAGACTCAAGAGTTCTACAGACTGACACGTTGGGTTGTGAGTGACATTCCGGGCTTGTTGTTGTTGAAAACAAGCTGGCCTATTGTAGAGGTAACCTCTACTGTGTCCCACAACTAACCATTCTTTCTGTGTGTGTGTGTGTGCATACTTGTCTCTCTCCGTGTTTGTGTGTGTGTGCGCTCGCATCCGTGTCAGTATGTGTGTGTCTGCTCTATTGTAGATGCTCTACCCCTACTGCTACCCACAACCACTCTCTCACACACTGTTTACCATGACAATACCGGCTCTGGCACTTTCCTTGGCTGTCACTGTCATTCCCTCTTATCCTTATGTAATTTCATTGTAATTAGCTAGTGTTTTCATATTTCCTTAAGCCCCGTCGTTCATTTTGGCGTTTCCCCCCTCTGGTTCCTTTCATCTGTTACTGGGGGATCATACAGAGAGGCTGCCAAAAGTTTGGTGTGTGTGTGTGTGTTGTGCGCTCCCGACTCGAGGATAATAAACCCGGCAGTAAGCAAAAGATAAAATAGCCAAAGCAGAAGAGGGGGCAAAATCAACACAATGAAAATCTGTTGGATGGATACTGTGCTGACTGTTGGAGTGTGTCAATCTGGAATCTTTCTCAGGCATTTGTGAAGAGCTATGAGAGCTACAGTATCTATGGGAGTTTGGGACATGTCTTTGTGGAATTGTCTAGTCTGCTTTGTTTGGTCAAAAGAGCCTGTGAGATCGATGTGTGTCAATAGTCTGCCTTCCCACTGGGCACAGATTCCAAATCAACATCTATTCTACGTTGGTTCAACATGATTTCATTGAAATTACATGGAAACAACGTTGACTCAACCAATGTGTACCCACTGGGTTTATTGTAAGTCAGTTGCAACTAAGTCCTCAATGCTTATAGATCTATGATAGAACTTGGTTTAGAATAGTTCTGTCACGATGACCGTCTGCTAAAAGCTGGCCAGCAGAGGCAAGAAAGGGTTCAAAGTAGGGTTGCAAAATTTCTCCAAATTCCCATKTTTTTCAGAAATCCCGTTTGGAAGATTCAGAGCATCAAGAGAGAACATGCAGGAAATCCCTTCCCRTCCAACTGGGCATTACGGAAAACTTGAGAAGTGTGGGAAAGTTACATTTTTTTATTGCAACCCTAGTACTATAGGTTCCCATATCAGGTTACGAGTCATCTCATTATGCCCTATAGTAGTTGTGGAGTTATATCAAGGCCTATCGGAAGCTCTGTTAGAGGATCATGGTGTCATGTCCCAGCCTGTGTTGAAGCGTATGTCTACTCTGTGTCCTCGTAAGGAGAGAGATGGGGTTTCTTCCTTCTCTGTCTCTCTCCAGCGTGTTACTACTGCCTGTGTCTTCCCTGTGGGAAGTGGGGGCTTCTCCTCTGTCTCCTCTCCAGCCTGTTACTACTATCTGTGTCTTCCTGTTGGGAAGTGGGGGCTTCTCTCTGTCTCCTCTCCAGGCCTGTTACTATGCCTGTGTCTTCCCTGTTGGGAAGTGGGGGTTCTGTCTCTGTCTCCTCTCCAGGCTGTTACTACTTCTGTGTCTTCCCTGTTGGGAAGTGGGGGCTTTCTCTCTGTCTCCTCTCCAGGCCTGTTACTACTGTCTGTGTCTTCCCTGTTGGGAAGTGGGGGCTTCTCTCTGTCTCCTCTCCAGGCCTGTTACTACTGTCTGTGTCTTCCCTGTTGGGAAGTGGGGGCTTCTGTCTGTCTCCTCTCCAGGCCTGTTACTACTGTCTGTGTCTTCCTGTTGGTAGTGGGGCTTCTGTCTCTGTCTCCTCTCCAGGCCTGTTACTACTTCTGTGTCTTCCCTGTTGGTAAGTGGGGGCTTTTCTCTGTCTCCTCAGCCTCTCTACCTCTCTGGTTATCTCTGACATTCCATGTTTACTACTGTCGCTATGTTAGTAATACTCCAATTAGACTGATAATACATGGTGGTGTGCAAATGAGGCTTCTTGCATAGTTTGAGT
>NW_019957610.1:46728-52276 GCF_002910315.2 Salvelinus sp. IW2-2015 | reverse complement strand
TGTGTGTGTGTGTGTGTGTGTGTGTGTGTGTGTGTGTGTGTGTGTGTGTGTGTGTGCGCATGAGTGTGCGTGTCTGTGTTTCTCACTGTTTGTGCAGCATGTTCTGCCTTAGAGCAAACCAGGGATTTTGGGGCTGTTGTTGGTCTATGGCGAATACCTCTTTCTTACTTGTCCTAGTTTTATCAGTTGCAGTATTAGCATACTGTAGGCCCCTTCAATTCACACTGACATACTTTTTGAGTTTTTAAACCCGAAAGCGCTGGCTGTCATTTATGAAGGTTAGTGAGGMCTCACTCAGTCTATATTCGCAGAGCGAGAGCCAGCTCAGTGATAGCCAGGAAAATATCAGTTGTAATATTCATCTTATTTGACAGAGCCAGTCAAAGCTTGAGGCCAAACATACTTTTACATCTCACTCTTTCTTTTATTGGTGGTATGTGTACTGGGCTTGTAACATCAGACAACCATTTAGCATAGGTATGGCATAACCATGTTATAGTTGATGACTCATATATTGATATATTTCTTAGTAAAAGGTAGAAGGCTAGTGATGTGAGCAAAATGTGTGCTGAGTATAGGGTTGAAWGTAATTTTTGTGCCACTAGATGGCAGAATGCCCTTGCCTGCTTACTTTGGCTGGGCTGCTCTGCT
The DNA here is from genome assembly GCF_002910315.2 of Salvelinus sp. IW2-2015. Lineage (NCBI taxonomy): Eukaryota > Metazoa > Chordata > Actinopteri > Salmoniformes > Salmonidae > Salvelinus > Salvelinus sp. IW2-2015. The sequence continues at coordinate 51,625 of NW_019957610.1, read as the reverse complement.
GCTGCAGGAGTCGAACCGAGTCCTACTGTAGGAGTCGAACTGAGTAACGAAACAAGTGTTAAACAAATCAAAATATATTTGAGATTCATCAAAGTAGCCACCCTTTGCCTTGACGACAGCTTTGCASACTCTTGACATTCTCTCCACCAGCTTCATTAAGAAATGCTTTTCCAACAGTCTTGAAGGAGTTCCCACATATGCTGAGCACTTGTTGGCTGCGTTTCCTTCACTCTGCAGTCCAACTCATCCCAAACCATCTCAATTGGGTTGAGGTCGGGTGATTGTGGAGGCCAGGTCATCTGATGCAGCACTCCATCACTCTTCTTGGTCAAATAGCCCTTACACAGCCTGGAGGTGTGTTTTAGGTCATTGTCCTGTTGAAAAACAAATGATAGTCCCCCTGAGCTCAGACAAGATTGGATGGCGTATCACTGCAGAATGCTGTGGTAGCCATTACTGTTAAGTGTGCCTTGAATTCTAAATAAATCATTGACAGTGTCATCAGCAAAGCACCCCCACACAATCACACCTCCTCCTCCATACTTCAAGGTGGGAACAACACATGCAGAGATCATTCATTCACCTACTCTGCATCTCCCAAAGACACACCGGTTGGAACCAAAAATCWAAAATTTGGACACATCAGACCAAAGCACAGATTTCCACCGGTCTAATGTCCATTGCTRGTGTTTTTTGGCCCAAGCAAGTCTCTTCTTAATATTGGTGTCCTTTAGTAAATCGCACATCTGTAAATAGCCCACCCAACTACCTCATCCCCATATTTATATTAGAGGTCGACCGATTAATCGGAATGGCCGACTAATTAGGGCCGATTTCAAGTTTTCATAACAATCGAAAATCGGTATTTTTGGACACCGATATTTAATCTTTATTTAACTAGGAAAGTCAAGTTAAGAACACATTCTTATTTTCAATGATGGCCTAGTAGAACGGGTTAACTGCCTCGTTCAGGGAAGAATGACAGATTTTCACATTGTCAAGCTCGGGGGACCCATACTTGCAACCTTACAGTTAACTAGTCCAAACGCAATAACGACCTGCACTCACAAGGAGACTGACTGCCTGTTACGCGAATGCAGTAAGCCAAGGTAAGTTGCTAGCTAGCATTAAATGTATCTTATAAAAAACAATCATCAATCATAATCACTAGTTAACCACACATGGTTGATGATATTACTAGTTATTATCTAGCGTGTCCTGCGTTGCATATAATCTGACTGAGCATACAAGCATACAAGTATCTAAGTATCTGACTGAACGGTGGTAGGCAGAAGCAGGCGCGCAAACATTCATTCAAACAGGACTTTAGTGCGTTTTGCCAGCAGCTCTTCGTTGTGCGTCAAGCATTGCGCTGTTATGACTTCAAGCCTATCAACTCCCGAGATGAGGCTCGTGTAACCGAAGTGAAATGGCTAGCTAGTTAGCGCGCGCTAATAGCGTTTCGAACGTCACTCGCTCTGAGCCTTGGAAGTGGTTGTTCCGCCTTGCTCTGCATGGGTAACGCTGCTTCGAGGTGGCTGTTGTCGTTGTGTTCCTGTTCGAGCCCAGGGAGGAGCGAAGGAGAGGGACGGAAGCTATACTGTTACACTGGCAATACTAAAGTGCCTATAAGAACATCCAATAGTCAAAGGTTAATGAAATACAAATGGTATAGAGTGAATAGTCCTATAATTCCTATAATAACTACAACCTAAAACTTCTTACCTGGGATATTGAAGACTCATGTTAAAAGGAACACCAGCATTCATATGTTCTCATGTTCTGAGCAAAGAACTTAAACGTTAGCTTTCTTACATGGCTCATATTGCACTTTACTTTCTTCTCCAGCACTCTTGTTTTTGCATTATTTAAACCAAATTGAACATGTTTCATTATTTATTTGAGGCTAAATTGATTTTATTGATGTATTATATTAAGTTAAAATAAGTGTTCATTCAGTATTGTTGTAATTGTCATTATTACAAATAAATAAAAAATATAAAAAATCGGCCGATTAATCGGTATCGGCTTTTTTGGTCCTCCAATAATCGGTATCGGTATCGGTGTTGAAAAATCATAATCGGTCGACCTCTAATTTATATATACGAATATATTTTTTCTCCTTTGCACCCCAGTATCTCTACTTGCACATTCATCTTCTGCACATCTATCACTCCAGTYTTTAATTGCTACATTTTAATTATTTTGCCACTATGGCCTATGTATTGCCTTACCTCCCTAATCTTACTTCATTGCAACACACTGTATATAGAGTTTTTTTTATCGTGTTATTGACTGTACGTTTGTTTATCCCATGTGTAACTCTGTGTAACCCTATTTGTTTGTGTCGCACTGCTATGCTTTATCTTGGCCAGGTTGTAGTTGTAAATGAGAACTTGTTCTCAACTGGCCTACCTGGTTAAATAAAGGTAAAATACAATTGTAAAAGTAGTGGTTTCTTTGCAGCAATTCGATCATGAAGGCCTGATTCACAGTCTTGTATGAACAGTTCATGTAGAGATGTGTCTGTTACTTGAACTCTGTGAAGCATTTATTTGGGCTGCAATCTGAGGTTCAGTTAACTCTAATGAGCTTATCCTCTGCAGCAGAGTTAACTCTGAGTCTTCCTTTCCTGTCGCGGTCCTCATGAGAGCCAGTTTCATCATAGAGCTTGATGGTTTTTGCGACTGCTCTTGGAGAAACGTTCAAAGTTATTGAAATGTTCTGTATTGACTGACCTTCGTGTCTTAAAGTAATGATGGACTGTCGTTTCTCTTTGCTAATTTGAGCTGTCCTTGACATAACATGGACTTGGTATTTTACCAAATACAACCACTACATTGTCACAACGCAACTGATTGGCTCAAATGCATTAAGGAAAGAAATTCCACACGTGAACTTTTAACAAGGCACACCTTTTAAATGAAATGCATTCCAGGTGACTACCTCATGAAGCTGGTTGAGAGGATTCCAAGAGTGTGCAAAGCTGTCATCAAGGCGAAGGGTGGCTACTTTCAAGAATCTCAAATATACAATCTATTTTTATATGTTGAAAAAAAGGTGGGTTACTGCATGATTCCATATGTGTTATTTCATAGTTTTGATGACTTCACTATGATTCTACAAAGTAGAAAATAGTAAAAAGAAATCACAAACCTGGAATGAGTAGGTGTGTGRAAACCTTTGACTGGTACTGTACATCCTTACAGTATATTATTTTTACTATTAAACATGCATGTTTTAATAACTCCCTCTTGATGAAATAGGCCTTATAAAAAGAAGATTACTTTATTATCCATTGTATATAGGACAAACAGACATTTCACACACACACACACCCGCACACACACACACACACACACACAGTACGTGAAGCTATTTATTCTGTGCATGCACACACAGAACGATAATGGTTATGAATTGAATAATACAGTATGTTACAATGTACTGATTTGCCTTGCTTTCTCATTTGCCAAGCATCCTACATATCAAATCAAATGTTGTTTGACACATGATTTGTAAACAACAGGTGTAGACTAACAGTGAAATGCTTACTTACACCACAGTAAGCGAATGCGCTTTTCATTTTTTAAATTCCAGTGAGTTKAAAAAAATTCAGTGACAGTGATTGTGAATCTGAGGTTGCCCTTGAAGAAACCCAGCCAAACAGATGGTGCAGGAGCATCCCTTTCAAATGTAATATGATTGTGATTAATATAGGCTATGTGCTCATTCAAGAGCTATTGGGATAGTGATGCAGTGAGTTGGCCATGTGTAGCAAATGGGGATMGGCGGTGTGTGTGTGTCTGTGTGTGTGTTTGTGTGTAAGAGCGAGAGAGAATGAGGGAGAGTAAATGGYATGTCGGTGGGCTGATATGAGTGTGTGTTAGTCAGTCAAGCTGTGCCAGCCACGGAAATCAAATCATGTGAAATGGCTTTCGGGGTTGGTCAGTCAGTAGTAAATCTGGTAAACTAGCACTAACCTGCCTACCCCAAACCTCAACACATTCCCCTCTCTACATACCACCTTATGCCACGATTTTGCTGTCCCAGAGAAAATGTCCACATCGCGGGCAAATTCTTAGMTTGTAAACGATTTTCAGACATGTTGGCTCTATCAGTGTGACAGGGTCTAGGTCTGCTGATTCAGTACCACCACGTCTTGGCTRGTTCAGTGTGACAGMGTCTAMGTCTGCTGATTCAGTACCACTACGTCTTGGCTCGTTCAGTGTGACAGGGTCTAGGTCTGCTGATTCAGTACCACTACGTCTTGGCTCGTTCAGTGTGACAGGGTCTTGGTCTGCTGATTCAGTACCATTACGTCATGGCTGGTTCAGTGTGACAGGGTCTAGGTCTGCTGATTCAGTACCACTACGTCTTGGCTGGTTCAGTGAGACAGGGTCTAGTTAAGTACCACTATGTGCGGTTGTAGGCTCCAACAAAGTTCTGGCACTGTCAGAAGTGTCAAGCCTTTATCGTCTAGTGTGGCTTGTGTTACAAGCCGATCCTGGGGACTGACCAATAACACTGATAATGCACATAATAATATGATTGTTGTGTTTAGTCAGATTAGTATAATAGTTGAATGTAATAGCAGTTGATAATATTTGATTTAAATCTGTAACTGCTTTTCAAGAAGAAGAATGTCCCTAATAATCTTGTTTACATGACAAATCGTTAAATCAGGCAGCCTTGATAAATGCACAAAAATGAACTTTCTCCCTCAGCGACCATGTTGTTTTTTGTAAGCCGCTTTGATTCTTAGCTCAGACATACACAATTTCTATGTGAAAACTATTTCTAAGATGCATACTTTCAGTTTTTCGAACCCGGGAGGCTTTGGCACTGTGCTGCTGGGGCTGGCACATGAGTAGATCAAATCCACCTCTGCAGTTGA
>NW_019957610.1:33546-40267 GCF_002910315.2 Salvelinus sp. IW2-2015 | reverse complement strand
TCGTATTCATTAAAAGGAATTATGAATACTTATCACGCTGCACCTTGGTCTTCTCCTTCTCCTCTATACGACGATCGTTACAGTAGCCTACTTCGGCTGACGCAAACTGAAGCAAATTGTACAATTTGGCCAGGTTGAAAATTTGGTAACATCGCACAGTGTGACCTGTAAAAATCGTAAAAGACTGGATCCGATGTACAGTAGTGGCCAAAAGTTTTGAGAATGACACAAATATTAATTTTCACAAAGTCTGCTGCCTCAGTTTGTATGATGGCAATTTGCATATACTCCAGAATGCTATAAAGATGAATTGCAATAAATTGCAAAGTCCTTGGAATCATTGTTCTTCCTCTGTCAATCATGGTTAACTGAAAAGAAACACGTGCTGTCATCATTGCTTTGCACAAAAAGGGCTTCACAGGCAAGGATATTGCTGCCAGTAAGATTGCACCTAAGTGGTTCAATTGTTGTGAAGAAGGCTTCAGTGCGCCCAAGAAAGTCCAGGAAGCGCCAGGACCGTCTCCAAAAGTTGATTCAGCTGCGGGATCGGGGCACCACCAGTACAGAGCTTGCTCAGGAATGGCAGCATACAGGTGTGAGTGCAGCTGCACGCACAGTGAGGTAAAGACTTTTGGAGGATGGCCTGGTGTCAAGAAGGGCAGCAAAGAAGCCACTTCTCTCCAGGAAAAACATCAGGGACATACTGATATTCTGCTAAAGGTACAGGGATTGGACTGCTGAGGACTGGGGTAAAGTCATTTTCTCTGATGAATCCCCGTTCCGATTGTTTGGGGCACCTGGAAAAAAAGCTTGTCCGGAAAAGACAAGGTGAGCGCTACCATCAGTCCTGTGTCATGCCAACAGTAAAGCATCCTGAGACCATTCAGGTGTGGGGTTGCTTCTCAGCCAAGGGAGAGGGCTCACTCACAATCTTGCCTAAGAACACAGCCATGAATAAAGAATGGTACAAACACATCCTTAGAGAGCAACTTCTCCCAACCATCCAGGAACAGTTTGGTGACGAACAATGCCTTTTCCAGCATGATGGAGCACCTTGCCATAAGGCAAAAGTGATAACTWAGTGGCTCGGGGAACAAAACATCAATATTTTGGGTCCATGGCCAGGAAACTCCCCAGACCTTAATCCCATTGAGAACTTGTGGTCAATCCTCGAGAAGCGGGTGGACAAACAAAACCCCACAAATTCTGACAAACTCCAAGCATTGATTATGCAAGAATGGCCAGCCATCAGTCAGGATGTGGCCCAGAAGTTAATTGACAGCATGCCAGGTCAGATTGCAGAGGTCTTGAAAAAGAAGGGTCAGCACTGCAAATGTTGACTCTMTGCATCAACTTCATGTAATTGTCAATAAAAGCCTTTGACACTTATGGAATGCTTGTAGTTATACTTCAGAATTCCATAGTAACATGTGACAAAAATATCTAAAGACACTGAAGCAGCAAACTTTGTGGAAATTAATATTTGTGTCATTCTCAAAACTTTTTACCACGTCTGTACAGTTAGGGAAAGCCTTACCATTCCACACTTTTCCTGGGTCAAGTCTTAGGAAAAACCGTGGATTGGGAATACGTTGAATGCCACAAGCCAAGTTTCATATTCTCCAGAAAGAAAAGTCTCTCAGTTCAAACACACATGAATTGACTTAATACCTCACACAACACAACATAGCAGCCAGCTCTGTGTACCCCTAAATGGACAAGAACCTGCATTTCTGGGAAAACGGTTTTCGCTGCAACACCAGGCCATACCCACAGCCACCTTCATCGACTGACACCAACCACGCTGACTCACACAACAGGCCTCGAACCACATACTACTCTCTCTTCTGCTCCATTTCCCTCTTCACTCCACCCCTCCCCTGTTCTCCCTTCTATCTCTAAATGTTGTCCACCAATCCATTCATACGTTCTCTCTCCCAGCCCCCCTCCTCTTCCCTCTTCTCCCACCTCCTCTCCGTCTCTGCTTCATCCCCTCCTTCCCACTCTCTCCCTCCAGCCCGGCCTCCATCCCTCCTTCCACTCTCTCCACTTCATTCCCTGCATCATCCCTCCTGTCCACTCTTCCTCATCCCTCACTTCTCCACTCTCTGCGCCATCCCCATTGCTCCATCGCTATTTCTACTCTCTGCCGCGTCCCTCTGTCCCTCCTTTCCACTCTCTTCCGTCATCTCTCCTTGCCACCTCTCCTAGCATCCCTGCCTTCATCCCTTCTTTACTACTCTCTCTCTCCATCCATGCTCCCACCCTCCTTTCCACTCTCTTCTCCATCCTTCCTTTCCACCTCTACCTCCATCCCTGCTCTATCCCTTCTTTCCACTCTCAACCTCCATCCCTCTTAATCCCTGCTTCACTCTCTGCCTCCATCCCTGCTCCATCCCGTCTTTCACTTCTACCTACATCCCTGCTTGATCCCTCCTTTCCACTCTCTGCCTCCATCCCTGGCTCCCAGCCTTCCTTCCACTCTCTCGCCATCCCTGCTCCATCCCTCATTTCCACTCGTCTATCTCCCATCCCTCCTTTTCACTCTCTCCCTCCGAACCCTGCTCCGTCCCTCATTTCCACTCCCACCTCCATCCCTCCTTTCCACTCTCCCCTCCATCCCTGCTCCATCCCCTCCTTTCCACTCCTCCCTACGCCCCGCCCTATCCCTCCTTTCGCACTCTCTGCTCCAATCCCTCCTGTTAAACTCTCTGCGGTCCATATCTCTCTATCCCTCCTTTCCACTCTCTACCCTCCATTCCCTCCTTTAAACTCTCTGCCTCATCCCTGCTCCATCCCTCCTTCACTCTTTCCCCCATCCCTTCCTTTCCACTCTTTGCCTCCATCCCTGCCTATCCCTCCGTTCTACTCTCACCTCCCATCTTCCTTTAACTCTCGCCTCCATCCCTCCTTTCCATTCTCCTACATCCTGCTCATCCTTTCTTCTCCATCCTCCATCTTTCCACCTCTTCCACTCTCTCTGCGATCACCTCCTATTCCACTCCGACCTCCATCCCGCTCTATCCCTTCCTTCCGACTCTCTGCCTCCATCCCGCTCTGCTTTAAACTCTAGGCCTCCATCCCTGCTCCATCCCTTCTTTCCACTCCACCCTCTCCTGCTCATCCCTCCTTTACACTGCCCACTCTCTCCTCTTCCCCTCCCCTCCATCCCCATTCCACCTCCCCATCTCCTCTCTCTCCCTCCAAACCCTTCCCCCTTTCCACTCTCTTACCTCCATCCCTCCTTTCAACTCATCTGCCTCATCCCTGCTCATCCCTTCCTTCCACTCTCTCTCACCTGCTCCATCCCTCATTCCTTAACTCTCTAGCCTTCATCCTCCTTGTCACATTCTCCCCTTCCAACCCTCCTCCCTTCTCCTCTCTCTCCATCCCTGGCCTCCATCCCCTCCTCCACGCTCCCTATCCTGCCCTTCTCCCACCTCTCTAATCCTCCTTCCATTCTACCTCCATCTCCTAAACTCTCTGCCTCATCCGCTCCATCCTCCTTCCACCTCTCCCGTCCTTTCCACTCTTTGCCTCCATCCCTGCTCCATCCCTCCTTCCACTCTCTGCCTCATATCCCTCCTGAATCACAAATCTGTTACAGAAACCCAGCCTAAAACCCCAAACACAATATTGGAGCACGTGTAGGAAAACCCTAAGCAGAACCTAGGACAGCTATGGTGGTTCGCGGCCGGTGCAGATTAAAACGGATCATGGCAAAAGTTCAAGTTCATAGATGACTGCAGTCAGATAATAATAATCACATGGTTGTAGAAGCGTGCAACAGTCGAGCACCGCAGAGTAAAGTCATTGCCTTTCAATAGCACGTTCATGCGAGTATCTTACCGCTCCTGCGTCTCTAGAGAGTTGGAAACAGTAGTCTGGACAGTAGCACATCAGTAACAGTCAGGGCTCCATAAGCCGCAGAAGCAGAACAGTTGAAACTGGAGCAGCAGCACGACCCAGTGAACTGGCGACAGCAAGATCATCAGGCCAGTAGACCTGCGGGCATTGCCTAGGCTCAGTCCTCCGAAGAGAGAGAAAGAAAAAAAAAGAAGACAGAGAGAGGAGGAGAGAAAAAAGAGAGAAGAACTGAAAGAGCATTCTAAATTCCACAGGACACCGATAAGACAGGAAGAAATACTCCATCTATAACAGATTGACCCTAGCCCAAGAACACAAAACTATGCAGCATAAATATGGAGCTAACAGGAGGGGTCGGGAACACTGTGGCCCATCTTGATAGACCCCCGACAGGCCAAAACAGGAAGATATACCCCACCCACTTTGCCCAAAAGCACATCCCCCGCACCACTAGAGGAATTCAACCACAACACAATCCTGAGACAAGCCGAGTATAGCCCACCAAAAATCGCCACCACAGCACAAACCAAAAAGGGCGACAACCAGACAGGAAGATCACGTTCAGTAACTAACCCACTCAATGACGCACCCCTCCTAGGACGCATGAAGAGCACAGTAAGCCAGTACGTCAGCCCCTGTAAAGGTAGAGCAGAAATCCATGAAGAGAGAGAACCGCCAGCAGAGACAGCAAGTGTCGTTCGTGCCCAGACCTTCCGTTCACCGTTCACACTCGCTGACGCCAGACTACACTGTCAATCGAATGACCTACTGAAAGAATAAAGTTCTTCAGTAGAAGACTAAAGGTTGAGACCGAGTCTTGCGTCTTCCTCACATGGTAGGGCAACCCTGCCATAAAAAATGGAGATTCTATAGGAGAAAAGCCCTGCCCAGGCTGTTTGCTTAGAAATTTCTAGGGACAATTAGGAGGCCGGTCTGTGACCGTAGGTACGTGTAGGTATGTACGGCGCAGGACCAACTCGGAAAGATAGGTAGGAGCAAGCCCATTGTAACGCTTTATAGGTTAAACAGTAAAAAAACCTTGAAATCAGCCCTTGCCAAACAGAAGCCAGTGTAGAAGCTAGCACTGGATATATGATCAAATTCTTGGTTCTGTCAGGATTCTAGCAGCCGTATTAGGCACTCAACTGAAGTTTATTTAGTGCTTATCCGGGTAGCCGGAAAGTAACATTGCAGTAGTCGAACTAGAAGTTAACAAATGCTGGATGACATTTTTTTGCATCATTTTTGGAACAGAAAAGATTTTGATTTTTGCAATGTTACGTAGATTGGAAAAAAGCGTCTGTCCTTGAACAGTCTTATATGTTCAGTCAAAAGAGAGATCAGGGTCAAGAAGTAACGCGAGGTCCTTCACAATTTATTTGAGACACTTTACAAAACCATCCAAGATTAATTGTCAGATTTAACCAGAAGATCCCTTTGTTTCTGTGCGGACCGTAGAACAAGGCATCTCTTGGTTTTGTCCGAGCTTAAAAAGTTAGAACGTTTCCACCAGTCACTTCCTTATGTCTGAAACACAGGCTATCCAGGGAGGGCAGATTTTGAACCACCATGTTTTATTAAAATGTACCAGCTATGTGTCGTCCGCATAAGCAGTGAAGTTAACATATTTCCGAATGACATCACCAAGAGTAAAATATATAGTGAAAACAAAATGGATATAAAATATATATTTACAACTGTCAAAAAAATAAAGGGAACACTTTAAACAAACACAATGTAACTCCAAGTCAAATCACACGTCGTGAAATCAAACTGTCCACTAGGAACAACACTGATGACAATAAATTTTCACATGCTGTTGTGCAATGGAAAGAGGTGGAAATTATAGGCCAATTAGCAAAGACACCCCCAATAAGGAGTGGTTTCTGCAGTGGTGACCACAGGCCACTTCTCCGTTCCGATGCTTCCTGGGACTGATTTTGGTCACTTTTGAACTGCTTGCGGTGCTTTCACTCTAGTGTGCATGAGACGGAGTCTACAACCCACCACAAGTGGCTCAGTAGGGCAGGCTTCATCCAGGATTGCACATCCAATGCGAGCTGACCAAGAAGTTGCGGGTCTGGTCCAGCTAGTTCCAAGGCATGGAGGCGCTACAGAAGACAGGCCAGGACATCAGGAACTGGAGGAGCCGTAAGGAGAGGCAACAACCCAGCAGCAGGACCGCTCCTTGTGCAAGGAGGACAGGTGGAAGCACTGCCCAGAGCCGCAAAAGACCTTCAGCAGGCCACAAATGGCATTGTCTGCTCAAACGGTCAAAGACAACAGACTCCATGAGCGTGGTATAGGGCCCGACGTCCACAGTGGGGTGCTTTACAGCCCAACCACCTTGCAGGACGTTTGGCATTGCCAGAGAACACCAAATTGGCAAATTCGCCACTGCGCCCTGATGCTCTTCACAAATGAAGCAGGGTTCAACTGAGCAACATGAGCACATGTGACAGACGGTATGACAGAGTCTGGAGGACGCCGTGGAGACACGTTCTGCTGCTTCCAAACATCCTCCGCCATGACCGGTTTGGGTGGTCAGCATGGTGTGAGGGTTGGATTTCTTTGGGACTGCACAGGCCCATCCATGTGCTCGCCAGACGTAGCCTGACTGCCATTAGGTACAGATTGAGTCCTCAGACCCCTGTGAGACCATATGCTTCAGGGTTGGCTCTGGGTCCTCCTAATGCCAAGACATGCTAACCTCAAAATGTGGGAGTGTGTCAGGCAGTTCCTGCAAGAGGAGGCATTGTGCTATGGACTGGCCCGCCCGTTCCCCAGACCTGAATCCAAATTGAGCACATCTGGGACATCATGTCATCGCTGCCAATCCACAACGCCACGTTGC
>NW_019957610.1:31947-33521 GCF_002910315.2 Salvelinus sp. IW2-2015 | reverse complement strand
CCAGGTCTGGGAGGAGATCCCTCAGGAGACCATCCGCCACCTCAGCAGGAGCATGCCCAGGCGTTGTAGGGAGGTCATACAGGCACGTGGAGGCCACACACACTACCTAGCCTCATTTTGACTTGTTTTAAGGACATTACATCAAAGTTGGATCAGCCTGTAGTGTGGTTTTCCACTTTAATTTTGAGTGTGACTCCAAATCCAGACCTCCATGGGTTGATACATTTGATTTCCATTGATCATTTTTGTGTGATTTTGTTGTCAGCACATTCAACTATGTAAAGAAAAAAGTTTTTGATAAGAATATTTCATTCATTCAGATCTAGGATGTGTTATTTTAGTGTTCCCTTTATTTTTTTGAGCAGTGTATATAAAAACGGAGCGTTGAGGAACACCAAAATGTACAGTTGATTTGTCAGAGGACAAAGCATCCACAGAGACAAACTGATATCTTTCAACAGATAAGATCTAAACCAGGCCAGAACCTGTCCGTGTAGACCAATTTGGGTTTCCAATCTCTCCAAAAGAATGTGGTGATCGATGGTATCAAAAGCAGCACTAAGGTCTAGGAGCACGAGGACAGATGCAGAGCCTCGGTCTGATGCCATTAAAAGGTTTTCCACCTACCACCTTCACAAGTGCAGTCTCAGTGCTATGATGGGGTCTAAAACCAGACTGAAAAGTTTTGTATACATTGTTTGTCTCTAGGAAGGAGGTGAGTTGCTGCGCAACAGCTCTTTCTAAAATGTTTGAGAGGAATGGGAGATTCGATATAGGCCGATAGATTTTTATATTTTCTTGGTCAAGGTTTGGCTTTTTCAAGYGAGGCTTTATTTCTGCCACTTTTAGTGAGTTTGGTACACATCCGGTGGATAGAGAGCCGTTTATTATGTTCAACATAGGAGGGCCAAGCACAGGAAGCAGCTCTTTCAGTAGTTGAGCTGGAATAGGGTCCAGTATGCAGCTTGAAGGTTTAGAGGCCATGATTATTTTCATCAATGTGTCAAGAGATATAGTATTAAAAAGCCTGAGTGTCTCCCTTGATCCTAGGTCCTGCTAGTGRTGTGCAGACTCAGGACAACTGAGCTTTGGAAGAATARYCAGATGTAAAGAGGAGTRCGTAATTTGCTTTCTAATGATCATGATCTTTTCGTCAAAGAAGTTCATGAATTTATCACTGCTGAAGTGAAAGCCATCCTCTCTTGGGGAATGCAGCTTTTTAGTTAGCTTTGCGCCAGTATCAAAAATTRATTTTGGATTGTTCTTATTTTCCTCAATTAAGTTGGAAAGATACTACTCTCTCCCACCTCTCATCCCTGCTCCATGCCTCCTCTGTCACGCCCTGATCTGTTTCACCTGTCCCTTTGATTTTCTCCACCCCCTCCAGGTGTCGCTTATTTTCCTTTTGCCTCTACATGACCATTTCCCTGGTGTATATATCTCCTCAATTAAGTTGGAAAGATACTACTCTCTCCCACCTCTCATCCCTGCTCCATGCCTCCTCTGTCACGCCCTGATCTGTTTCACCTGTCCCTTTGATTTTCTCCACCCCCTCCAGGTGTCGCTTATTTTCC
>NW_019957610.1:0-27158 GCF_002910315.2 Salvelinus sp. IW2-2015 | reverse complement strand
TGTTAAAATGTTTATTAATCCAAAAAGGGGTAAGCACAGGGAATGGTCATGTAGAGGCAAAAGGAAAATAGCGACACCTGGAGGGGGTGGAGAAAATCAAAGGACAGGTGAAACAGATCAGGGCGTGACAGAGGAGCATGAGCAGGGATGAGAGGTGGGAGAGAGTAGTATCTTTCCAACTTAATTGAGGAAAATAAGAACAATCCAAAATAAATTTTTGATACTGGCGCAAAGCTAACTAAAAAGCTGCATTCCCCAAGAGAGGATGGCTTTCACTTCAGCAGTGATAAATTCATGAACTTCTTTGACGAAAAGAATGATCATTAGAAAGCAAATTACGAACTCCTTTACATCTGTGTATTCTTCCAAAGCTCAGTTGTCTGAGTCTGCACAGCACTAGCAGGACCTAGGATCAAGGGAGACACTCAGGCTTTTTATACTATATCTTTGACACATTGATGAAAATAATCATGGCCTCTAAACCTTCAAGCCTGCATACTGACCCTATTCCAGCTCACTACTGAAAGAGCTGCTTCCTGTCCTTGGCCTCCTATGTTGAACATAATAAACGGTCTCTATCCACCGGATGTGTACCAAACTCACTAAAAGTGGCAGAAATAAAGCCTCTCTTGAAAAAGCCAAACCTTGACCAAGAAAATATAAAAATCTATCGCCTATATCGAATCTCCCATTCCTCTCAAACATTTTAGAAAGAGCTGTTGCGCAGCAACTCACCTCCTTCCTAGAGACAAACAATGTATACAAAACTTTTCAGTCTGGTTTAAGACCCCATCATAGCACTGAGACTGCACTTGGAAGGTGGTAGAAATGGCCTTTTAATGGCATCAGACCGAGGCTCTGCATCTGGACTCCAACCGTCTGCCTCCTGGGTCTGCATCTGGGTCTCGCCTTGTGTCTTGATATCCTCCCTCTCTCCCTCCATTCCTGCTCCATCCCTCTCTCCCTACATCCCTCCTTTCCACTGTCTCCCTCCATCCAAGCGCCATCCCTTCTTTCCACTCTCTCCCTCATCCCTCCTTTCTGCCTCCATCCCCCTTTTCCACTCTCTCCCTCCACCCCTCCTCCCTCTCTCCCTCCATCGCTCCTTTCCTCTCTCTCCCTCCTTCCCTGCTCATCCCTCCTTTCCAATCTCTCTCTCCATCCCTCCTTTCCACTCTCTCCATCCATCATCCCTCTCTCCCTCCATCCCTCTTCCCTCTCTCACTCCATCCCTCATTTCCACTCTCTCTCCCTTAGCTCAATCTCATGGCCCTGGCTTTTCTTAGCGAACCTTTCTCTCATCCATTATTGAAGCTTGTTTTTTTTCCCTGGGTCTCAGAATAAAGAAGGAGAACGGATCCTTTCATTTTTAATACCACGCGTTAAATATGTATCATCAGTCATTCTGTGACTGTACCAACTAGTAGTCTTTTTGCAGGACACAACACTCAAAGTCCCACGATGTGAGGAGAAAGACCGAAACACCGTGACCTCAGAGATGGAAGGGAAAGAGGAGATGGGGGATGGGTGATAGACAAAGGAGGATGGAAATTGACGGACAGGTCGGGCTAATGGGTAAAACAGCATATTTTCAGTGTTATCATTGACCAACTCTGAGAGAGAGGGCTAGAGCAGAAACAGAAGAAGAAAAAAGGAGAAATGACACCTTACTGAGAATAACTTTTTGGGAGAGAAGTGTGCTATGAATGCCACATGTATACCACCTTCAAATAAAGTGTGACTGAGAAAAAGAAAAGGTAGAGTGAGAGGACAGAGGTGAGGGATAGGTTGATTGGTGAATGTTGATGGAAGAGAACACAGCCTGTCTCAGCTTTAGCTGAAGCGAAGGAAGCTGGATAATCATATTCACTGAATACCTGGAAATATTTGAATTCCAAAGCTATCTGGTGTACATGCAATGCCTCCTCTCCTGGCTGGTGTGGGTTAGTTTGTTATGCATCAGGCAAACTTGTTCGAACTCAGTACTCAGTCACAGCAGAGAGCCTACCGTCATTTCCACACAACACCCCCGCTGAACACACCTGCCACACACACACACACACACACACAGACACACACACATACACACACACGCTAGCTACTGTCTGCCTGCCTGCCAAATATTGTATTCTGTCAGATTTTTTTCACATAGCTTTGCATACAAGGAGGGTAATGAGGCGCTGAGTTACTCATGCTGAAAAAGTGTGTGTATATGTGTGTAGAGAGAGCACTAGAGCGAGAGCTTCTGCTTTTATTTTTACTACTTTTATATCTCATTTGTTCATATTTTTGATCATGTGTATTGTACTATATGAGGTTGGGTAGCTTACTTTCTAAATGTTATCCGTTACAGCTAATAGTTACCTGTCCAAAATGTTTATCAGTTACTTTCAGTTACTTTTAGATTACTTTTCCATTAGAAGAAGACAAAAACGTATATTACCAATTGAAAGATATCTATTGCAGGATAAATCATAGTTTACATAGCCGGCCATAAATGGATGCAGCGTTTTACTTTATGGGTTATGTACGATTCCTCTGACCCATTGCTTTCTACTTCAACACAAATAATAATACTATTATGCTGTCTTTACATTAAAAACCAAAGGCTATCAGATTTAAAGTTGAAGTCGGAAGTTTACATACACCTTAGCCAATTACATTTAAACTCAGTGTCACGATCGTCGTAGTGAGAAGAACAAAGCGCAGCGTGATGTGAATACATCTTCTTTAATGAAACGAAGAACACTTAACAAAATAATACAAAATAACAAAACGAACGTGAAGCTAAGTATAACGATGGCAGACATGTAACATCTCATAGACAAGACAAAATCACACATACCACCCTCGTCACACCCTGACCTAACCAAAATAATAAAGAAAACAAAGATAACTAAGGTCAGGGCGTGACACTCAGTTTTTCACAATTCCTGACATTTAATCCAAGTAATAAATCCCTTTTTAGGTCAGTTAGGATCACCACTTTATTTTAAGAATTTGAAACGTCAGAATAATAGCAGAGAGAATGATTTATTTCAGCTTTTATTTCTTTCATCACATTCCCAGTGGGTCAGAAGTTTACATACACTCAATTAGTATTTGTAGCATTGCCTTTAAATTGTTTAACTTGGGTTAAACGTTTCGGGTAGCCTTCCACAAGCTTCCCACAATAAGTTGGGTGAACTTTGGCCCATTCCTCCTGACAGAGCTGGTGTAACTGAGTTCAGGTTTCTATGGCTCCTTGCTCGCACACGCTTTTTCAGTTCTGCCCACACATTTTCTATAGGATTGAGGTCAGGTCTTTTTGATGGCCACTCCGATACCTTGACTTCATTGTCCTTAAGGCATTTTGCCACAACTTTGGGAAGGTTTGCTTGGGGTCATTGTCCATTAGGAAGACCTATTTGCAACCAAGCTTTAAATTCCTGACTGATGTCCTGAGATGTTGCTTCAATATATCCACATAATTTTCCTACCGCAGTGATGCCATCTATTTTGTGAAGTGCACCAGTCCCTCCTGCAGCAAGCACCCTCACAACATGATGCTGTCACCCCGTGCTTCACGGTTGGGATGGTGTTTCTTCGGCTTGCAAGCCTCCCCTTTTCTCCTCCAAACATAACAATGGTCATTATGGCCAAACAGTTCTATTTTTGTTTCATCAGACCAGAGGACATTCTCCAAAAAGTACGATCTTTGCTCCATGTGCAATTGCAAACCGTAGTCTGGCTTTTTTATGGAGTTTTGGAGCAGTGGCTTCTTCCTTGGTGAGCGGCCTTTCAGGTTATGTCGATATAGGACTGTGTTTACTGTGGATATAGATACTTTTGTACCTGTTTCTCCAGCGTCTTCACAAGGTCCTTTGCTGTGTTTCTGGATTGATTTGCACTTTTCGCACCAAAGTACGTTCATCTCTAGGAGACAGAAAGTGTCTCCTTCCTTAGCGGTATGACGGCTGCATGGTCCCATGGTGTTTATACTTGCGTGTACTATTGTTTGTACAGATGAACGTGGTACCTTCAGGCATTTGGATATTGCTCCCAAGGATGACCAGACTTGTGGAGGTCTACAATTTTTTTTCTGAGGTCTTGGCTGATTTATTTCGATTTTTGCATGATGTCAAGCAAAGAGGCACTGAGTTTGAAGGTAGGCCTTGAAATACATCCACAGGTACACCTCCAATTGACTCAAATTATGTCAATTAGCTTATCAGAAGCTTCTAACGTCATGACATAATTTTCTGGAATTTTCCAAGCTGTTTAAAGGCACAGTCAACTTTGTGTATGTAAACTTCTGACCCACTGGAATTGTGATTCAGTGAATTAGTGAAATAATCTGTCTGTAAACAATTGTTGGAAAAATTACTTGTCATGCACAAAGTAGATGTCCTAACCGACTTGCCAAAACTATAGTTTGTTAACAAGAAATGTGTGGTGATTGAAAAACAAGRTTTAATGACTCCAACCTAAGTGTATGTAAACTTCTGACTTTAACTGTACAGTCTTTCCAAAAAAATGTCACAATACAGATATCATTCCATATGATGTATTTTGCGTCATATGACGCGAAATGCAGCATGATATGATGCAAAATGCATCATACTGGGATGATATCTGTGTTTTGAAAGTTATCCATCTTGGAAACTTGATTGGTGACAAACTAAACATTTTGGGACTATGTCAACAATGGACTAATAAAACAAATACCAAAATACAGTTTTTGGCAGTGGCTCAACATTCACTGAAATTGCATTTGTGTCTCCCCCTATTGTGTCGTTGGAATGTGATACAAAACGAGGCAACGTTGTGCTTTAGGACCATGCGGARGCCTTCGAACGGTTGGGTAGGCTGTTTGGAGTGGTTATCCGACAAAAAAAAAGTGTTTGTTGTCGTGATGTTGCCTTGATTAATGTAACGACTGCTGCTCATCTAATGATTAACTGTTTATAATTACGTGTTTAAATGAATCAGGTATTTATTAACTCAGTAACCTGGGGCACCATGGGAAAGTTAGTTTTTTTATTGAGTTTCTATTTCCCAAATAAACTCAAAGAATATCAGAATATCGATTTTACAGCAGTAGCTAATTAATTATTTTCCTCTATAGTCTCATCCTGAATGTCGCATAATCCGGGAATCTGCACAAACCCGAGTTTGTACCACAGCAATTGAGTTGATTGTTAATTTACTAATAAGCTAAAATGATAACATAAGATATACATACACAAACACACAGTCTAGGCTATTGATTATCATTTAGTCCCTAGCAGGCCAACACAATATGACATGTGTTACACAAAATGGGGATTTCAAAGGAGAGCAAAAGAGTGCACAAGAGAAAAGCACACTTGGGTAAATTTGTAAACTATACTTAGTTTAGCCCTAACCTTGCTCAGAACTGCCGCTCCTATGGGTCAGGATATAATGACATAATTACATGTCGAAGGTCTCCGATGGGGTGTCTATTCGTGGACCGGGTTCGCTTTCTCTGATGACGGCCCGTCTTCGGTTACCGGATGTAACTCTGTTTCTCCTCACGATGTCAGTGTCCTTTCTCTTAGTGGTTTATTTCCTCGCCCTTCTTCTGAAAGATGGGTCTTCTGAGGACGGCTAAACAGCTGTGTAGATGGTTCCAGCGTGGGAATGAAAGCAGTGTAGAAACACGATTCCTTGGAGAGTGGTAACCGGGTGGTCCTGCTTGAATTCGCCCTCTTAGACACAGTTACTCATCCGTAGCATAGATTGTTAAAAGGTTCCTTTGTCTTCAACCTCATGTTGTGTTTTGGGGTTACAACTAATTGGACGTTGGCTGCAGCTCATGGTCCCTAGTCATAATGTTAATTCTTAACTCACATGTTTTATACCCTCGGGTCAGAAATGGGCGTTTCCACCAATAGTGCCAGTTCTCTGGGCGTAACTAGTTACGAGGCAAGGTCTGGATTTGACTCAGATCCAATTTAGACAACAAACTTCACATTCCATTTTTACAAAAACATTCTCTTTGATCTGGACATTTCCCACAAAACGTGTAATATGCAAACATCAGGTACATCTTGGGAAAACTCTTCAAGTTACAATGTTTCGTTATAACGTCTTCATTTAACTTTTAATAACATAACAAAAACGACATTCATTTTCATATTCCATCTATCGTCATTACTACCATTTTGGCAAACAATACATATTATCCCAAAGTCCATTTATTGGATGTTACTGTTCAGAGGTAGATTCTCCATAGGCCCATCATACATTCCATTCCTCCATACTGAGAGAACAAACGGATTTTGTCTGCTGCCTTAAGATTTACAATGGGCGTGAGGTGTCATAAAACCCCTCCAACTCCATACCTCTCGATCTCTCCCCAGGTGGTGGGTGTGAGAGATGTCTCTGTAGGATTATGGTCCACGGTAATCTGACCCGAACAGACCAGTCATGACAGTGTGCTCTTCTCCATATATGTATTAGTGTGCTCTTCTCCATGTATGTGTTTGTGTTCTTCTCCATATATGTATTAGTGTGCTCTTCTCCATATATGTGTTAGTGTGCTCTTCTCCATATATGTATTAGTGGTGTTCTTTCTCGATAGTATGTGTTTGGTGTGCTCGTTCTCCATATATGTATAGTGTGCTCTTCTCCAGTATATGTGTTTAGTGTGCTCTTCACCATAATGTGTTAGTGTGCTCTTCTCCATATATGTATTAGTGTGTTCTTCTCCATATATGTGTTTGTGTGCTCTTCTCCATATATGTGTTTGTGTGCTCTTCTCCATATATGTGTTAGTGTGCTCTTCTCCATGATATGTATTAGTGTGTTCTTTCCTCAATATGTTTAGTGTGCTCTTCACCATATATGTGTTATGTGCTCTTCTCCATATATGTTGTATTGATGTGTGTCTTCTCTCATATGTTTGTGTGTTCTTCATATATGTGTTTGTGTGCTCTTCTCCATATATGTATTAGTGTGCTCTTCACCATATATGTGTTAGTGTGCTCTTCTCCGTATATGTGTTAGTGTGCTCTTCTCCATATATGTGTTTGTGTGCTCTTCTCCATATATGTGTTAGTGTGCTTTAAAAAAAAATCACCTTTATTTAACCAGGTAAGCTAGTTGAGAACAAGTTCTCATTTACAACTGTGACCTGGCCAAGATAAAGCAAAGCAGTGCGACAGAAACAACAACACAGTTACACATGGAATCAACAAGCGTACAGTCAATAATACAATAGAAAAAAAAGAAAGTCTATATACAGTGTGTGCAAATAGCACAGGAGGTAAGACAATAAATAGTCCATAGTAGCAAAGTAATTACAATTTAGCAGATTAACACTGGAGTGATAGATGAGCAGATTATGATGAGCAGATTATGGTGTGTAAGTAGTGATACTGGTGTGCAAAAGAGCAGCAAAGTAAATAAAAACAATATGGGGATGTGGTAGGTAGATTGGGTGGGCTATTTACAGATGGACTATGTACAGCTGCATCGATTGGTTAGCTGCTCAGATAACTGATGTTTAAAGTTAGTAAGGCAAATACAAGTCTCCAGCTTCAGCGATTGTTGCAATTCGTTCCAGTCATTGGCAGCAGAGAACTGTAAGGAAAGGCGYCCAAAGGAGGTGTAGGCTTTGGGTATAACCAGTGAGATATACCTGCTGGAGCGCGTACTACGGGTGGGTGTTGTTATCGTGACCAGTGAGCTGAGATAATGCAGAGCTTTACCTAGCATAGACGTATCAATGACCTGGAGCCAGTGGGTCTGGCGACGAATATGTAGCGAGGGCCAGCCAACTAGAGCATACAGGTCGCAGTGGTGGGTGGTATAAGGCGCATTGGTAACAAAACAAATGGCACTGTGATAGACTACATCCAATTAGCTGAGTAGAGTATTGGAAGCTATTTTGTAGATGACATCGCCGAAGTCGAGGATCGGTAGGATAGTCAGTTTTACTAGGGTAAGTTTGGCGGCGTGAGTGAAGGAGGCTTTGTTGCGAAATAGAAAGCCGATTATAGATTTGATTTTTGATTGGAGTTGTTTGATATGAGTCTGGAAGGGGAGTTTACAGTCTAGCCAGACACCTAGGTATTTGTAGATGTCCAGGTATTTTACGTCAGAACCGTCCAGAGTAGTGATGCTAGTCGGGCGGGCGGGTGCGGGCAGCGAACAATTGAAAAGCATGCATTTGGTTTTGATAGCATTAATAAAAATGTGCTATTCTCCATATATGTGTTAGTGTGCTCTTCTCCATATATGTATTAGTGTTCTCTTCTCCATATATGTATTAGTGTGCTCTTCTCCATATATGTATTAGTGTGTTCTTCWCCATATATGTGTTTGTGTGCTCTTCTCCATATATGTGCTAGTGTGCTATTCTCAATACATGTTTTACTGTGCTCTTCTCCATATATGTGTTAGTGTGCTCTTCTCCATATATGTGCTAGTGTGCTGTTCTCCATACATGTTTTACTGTGCTCTTCTCCATATATGTGCTAGTGTGCTGTTCTKCATACATGTTTTACTGTGCTCTTCTCCATATATGTGCTTGTGTTCTCTTCTCCGTGCGTGTGCATGTGTGGCACTGTGCGTGCATGCATGCGTGACTGTTTCTGTGTATGTCTTGCTTGCACGTGCATGCATTTATTCTCTACTCCATACATGTGTGTGTCTTTCTCAGGGGAATGAATGGAGAGCGTCTCTCTCTCAGCCCTGAGGGGGTTGTATATAGCTCTCCATACAGCCTGTGGCAAGGCATCTATATTTATAGCTCTCATTTAGCTGTTTGGTTCTGCAGATTGGCCCTACCTGCTATTATCTCATAAATTCTCACATTACACATTGATTAATATAAAGTATATATGATTTAATGGCATGTGCCTATAGCATAATTCCTACTGGAAGTGTTAGGGATTATGTTGTGTATGTTTGTGTAAGAATCTGTGTCAGTAGGTATGAAGTATGAATAAATGTATTTGTATTTTCAATCATATTCAGTTTGCGTATTTATACAGTAGCAGGTGGACTTCCACTTATACAGGTAGTCTATAGGCATGTTGCTATATTACATCTCCCCTACTGTATGTGGTTGTTAAAGAACTTGAATATTATATTAAATCGCTTGCATAATATGGTAGTATGTTTATATATGTGTATGTGATAGTGCATTGTATTGCTGTGTATGATAAAGTACATTGTGGTATGTGTGTTAAACCCAAGGGCATACATTCTTAGTGTTGAAATACTATATAATGTGTAGGACCAGGACCAGAAAGGTATGTTCCTGTAGTGGTTTTATATAGTAATTATTAGCCTGTCTATTTTATGGTGTAAGGTTGCAGCTGTTTTATAGCATGTCTGCTTAGCCAGCCCATTGCCTGTATACCACTACTAGCTATCCATCAATCAGTGCGGGAGACAGGTAGGAGTCGTCAGTAAGGTGGGAACGGGACAGGGAAGGGCTATGGGTAAGGAAGATTTTCAATGTGCATATGCAAAATAAACTAGGAACCTGAACTTGAAGTACGTATCCATGGTTAGGTTAGCCTTGTTTTGCGCTAAAGTCATCTCTGCTCAGCCAGTCCTGTTAGCCTTGGCCTAAATACCTCGTTCAGCCATCTATCAGCAAGAGTGTGTTGTGTTGGGGTGGAGGACAGGGATAATGACAGGGACAGGATATTGAGGAGCCTACTGCTCTATGCTCCAAGAATCATGTAGAAGGCCTTGGTTGGGACTGACAGTCAGAGGGATTCATCAAGGTTTGCTTTCAGTTGACAGATTACAGTTCTGCAATAGTCTGTTCCATTTTGACGTTGAATCTTTGTCTTTTTTTCTCTCAACTTGTAGCCTAAATCCAATGACATGGTGAAATGTTTGGTTGATTTCATGTCGAATTCACTTTAATGGACAACTCAGCAAAACGTAAATCAAAACTAGGTGTTGAACTGACATCTGTGCCCAGTGGGCAGTGTGATAATAAAACAAGAGGGACACTATGTAGTTTTAAAGACAGATTTATGTCACGAACCCTTGGAGGACACAAAATAAAATCGATTGGGACATCGGACACCAGGCAACAAAGCAAACGCACCCGCAAGCCCCAGAAAATAACAGAACAATGCACCATACTTCTAGGCGATAGCTGGTATTTGGAATGTCATGGATCGTTCTTTATTATCAGCACACTGGAGAGGCTCCAACCAACTCAATGCACCAAGTACACGCTTCCTCGGGGCAGTCCCATTAGTTCTCTTATATACTGGTTCCAAACATACTCGTAGTTCATAGGGTTGGTTCCGGCATGTGTATGGCACCGTCTCCTATCTTAACTTATAGAACACATTCTGGGCATTCTGCCAGATGGTCCTAAGGAGGAGGTAATGTCGCTCCTCCCTCAAAATCTTTACCAAGCACAGGTAGGAACCACAGATTATTTATGACACTAAGACAAGATAAAAAATGTCAAGGTTGTCTCTTCACAGGATGGCATTTTCCAGTACATTCCATCCTCTTATAACTTGTGTAATAATAATCATTACATTTTAAGATAAGCATTAGATTATACCTACTATCAAAATGTTCTATACTCCTATTAAAGTAAGGGAAATCAACACATAAAACCAGACACTTCATAATTTCAAACCCTTTATTCTGTGTTGTACAATCCTTCTAGTAAAACCTTGGCTTAACTTCTTTGGGCTGCAAGCCCGAAGCCGGGCACAATATGACAACAGCCCATTCAAGTGCAGGGCGCGAAATTCAAAATATATTTTTTAGAAATATTTTACTTTCACACATTAACAAGTCCAATACAGCAAATGAAAGATAAACATCTTGTGAATCCAGCCAACATGTCCGATTTTTTAAATGTTTTACAGCGAAAACACCACGTATATTTATGTTAGCTCACCACCAAATACAAAAAAGGACAGACATTTTTCACAGCACAGGTAGCATGCACAAAGCCAACCTAACTAACCAAGAACCAACCAAACTAACCAAGAAACAACTTCATCAGATGACAGTCTTATAACATGTTATACAATAAATCTATGTTTTGTTCGAAAAATTTGCATATTTGAGGTATAAATCATAGTTTTACATTGCAGCTACCATCACAGCTACCGTCAGAAATAGCACCGAAGCAGCCAGAGTAATTACAGACACCAACGTGAAATACCTAAATACTCATCATAAAACATTTCTGAAAAATACATGGTGTACAGCAAATGAAAGACAGGCATCTTGTGATTCCAGACAATATTTCCGATTTCTTAAGTGTTTTACAGCGAAAACACAATATAGCATTATATTAGCTTACCACAATAGCCAGAAACACAAGCCATTTACCAGCAGCAAAAGTTAGCGATCGTGCAGATATTTTTATGACACTCAACTATTCTGACCAAATAACTATTCATAAACGTTACTAAAAAATACATGTTGTATAGGAAATGATAGATACACTAGTTCTTAATGCAATCGCCGTGTTAGAATTCTAAAAATAACTTCATTACGACATCCAGCTTAGTTATAGCGAGAGAGTGCCCAAAATCTGGGCGCAAACTACTAGTACAACATGTTCGACAGATATATGAAATAGCATCATAAAATGGGTCCTACTTTTGATGATCTTCCATCAGAATGTTGTGCTTAAGATCTTCACTTCATAAAGTTACACATATGCTTCATTACACAATTTCATTGGTGGATTCTGGCAATGACATTTCAGCTGGAGCTTTTGGTGTGAGTGGCATGTTAATGACAGTTCGGTATCTCAATGCATTTCTAGTCTAAAGTTCTATACGTTTCGCAGTGTTGCGACCTCCACAATCAACATGTTACCCCAAATAAACAATTTTGGATAAGCCTAAATGAATTATGGGCACGGTTGACCACCCCCCTCCCTCCTGGAACTCATTCTTCTGGCGTTTCAGTTCGTCCTCCCAATGGCACATGTTCAATGTGGATGGCATTAAATAATGTACCGATTTCTCTCCCCTGAGCCGCCACTGTCCATTTATMTCTTGTCCATTTTCCTACCAGTACACCAGCAGCATGAGAGAAGTTTAGACGGGATGTCTCTCCATGCTCACTCCACGTGGACTCATGTTGCACTCCTGAGAGAAAAGGCATGAGAGAAGGTAGTTTATAGCTTTAACTGGATGTTGTGTATAGGTTGCTGGCTCGGGCTCAGGTCTCACGGTAGAAGTGGTAAGAGACCATACTAAACACCATTGTCACCATTACTTCAGCTGGTTAGAGGGGGTGAGGTTCACAATGTTCTCAGCCAGATTATCCCTTCCATGCATCTAAATACCATCTGTGGTGACCTTCGCCATAACCTCGAGAGAGGACAGATCAGAACAACAGTTTAGTTTAGAGCCTTTCTGATTCAGGAAATTCAAACAATTTACTGTATAACAAAATATTACTACTACCAATATTCTTATTACAGATGTCTAAGACAAATGTCAAAGAGAATAACAACACACATTTGAAAAAAAAAATCCCCCAAAATTGGCTTATACTCTCTTATCATCTTAGCGATCTCACTGCGGTGTAACAGGTCAGGGAGTCAGCGGGCTTATCCTTAGGGAGAAATCCCGTCCATCCAGCAGACCCAATCTGGTGAGATTTGTTATTGAATCAAGACAAAAACTAAGACAATAAATCAAAACAACAGCAATGCACATATCACTCGATGTGGGGAAAACTGTCATCCATTACCAACATATATTTCTTTCTTATATAGGCATGTATGTCAACAAAAAATATATATGCATATTTACCTAAGGGCCCCAGGGGACTGGTTATCCACCCCCCCCCCCCAAAAAAAAACACTGCCTTTTAAATCTAAATAACAAATACAATTAGAATTACAACCCTTGATGACTCCATCTTAACTTAATTGTCTCCCATAAGGTAATGGTAAAATAGACTAGAGACAGGTGCCACTCATTCAGGGGCAGCACTCTCTCTTTCCTTCTCATGGTCCGAAGCACACATAGGACTATTGCTAAATTTTAAACTTCTTCGAAATGATTAGTGTCTAAATAGCCCATTTAAATCTCACCCAATGTCTCTAGTCTTTCTAGTGTGGGGGATCAGGCCTCACCACAAAGTCAGAACAGAGGTCTGAGGTCATTTAACGTGAGTTATTTATTTCCCTGTACCTCAGACATTATTTAAAGATATTTCAAACATTTTGTGTATCAGGTTTACATTGGGTTTTCAGTACATTTCTTATCAAGAGAATTGACATGAGTGCAACCAAAACTCTGACAATAGATACTTCAGAAAATGTCATTTTTGTGCCCTTTAATACATCCTTTCTAACCTGTGAATAACCCACTAAAACAAAAATAAAACCCCACACAATAAATCAGCTAACAAATATTTACAACAGGTAAAAACAAATAAAATGGCCATGCCTCACTTCATTTTGGAGCTCCCTCAACAGTTGGATCCAGGCACCTTTACACTGCACAGTACAGTCTCAATAACTGCTGTCCCAAGGCACCTGGCTCAGGGAGCCCCTCAAAGGGAGTGACACAGAACCATTGGCTAACATAAAACAAAACTTGATGGGGTAACATTGCATGAGTCCTGGAAGAAAGAAAGCAAACATCTTAATCAGTTCTACATTATTTTAAAATCTTTAATCTTAATCGAGTTTACGGTATCTTGAGCAGGAAGTCTTGATAAAGCCATGCATATACAGAATTATACTTCAGACACATCACATGATAGTGTCCCGTCAAGCTGAATAGGCACCTTCTAAAGTAAACAATACCAGAGCCCCTCTCTGGTAATAATTGTAATTTTGACCTGTTGCATTGACATAGTTTTTACAAACTGTCACTGGGACACAAACTAGTCAAAATATGAAACCTGTCAGGGCCTTCAAAAAGTTAGTGCTGGCTTATCAGCTCAATTTTTGGTACTAAAAACATTTACATGCCTCTGTCCCAAAATTCAATCAATCAGCATTGACTTTCCAGCACAGGAACATAGTTGAAATGGTTCCAAACTTTCACCGACCGCCTTGATTTGGCCTTATGTAGCAAAATTTGAAATAGTGTTTTTTACATAGGATAAAAGCAGAGACACAGAGCTACAAAATTGTATATCATACACTGCATTTGAGGAACAGTGGGAAAGTAATTCTGCTTTAGAAGTTGATAAACTTGTAAACTCACTTTGAGAAAATTGTCGTTGAATCTTTTGGTACTACTACTGGAGAGCCCTTTCTTTGTCCACACCATTCAACATCGTTCACACCCTCTTAAGCTTTAGCCCCACCCATCTATTTAAGGATTGATCCGAGCTTTCTGTCCTAACAGAACACCAAGCACCAAAGCTAACTGACTAACGTTGGCTAGCTTGCTAGTTACTTCCAGACACAAATGAAAGAACGGATCACTGACCCAATAACTCGCCCTAGCAGAGCTGGTTAAGCTGTTTTTATGTTATCCACAGCGTTGGTGATTGCAACTGTGCTGATGGCAACAATTTACTGTTTTCTTGCCAATGTTTACTGACACTGGCCATATTCAATGGGTGTTGAGCATTCGTAAATTTGTCAGTTCACTCCGAGTAGATAGCCAGAGCGAATTGACCAGCTACGTCTATCGACAGTTGTCGCTGTGACAGTCTATTGAAATGGTTACTTGCATAGTGGAGTCTTTTGCTAGGTAAACAATTAACCATAATCCCCACTCATGATGTTACAACATGATTCTACAGATAGCTACCCAGCCCGGTTCAATGTTAGCTAGCTAGTATTAGGCTATAATCAGTAAAGCAAATGGATCTGAGATAAATTAATAATATTATACATGTAACGTTAGCAAGCCAGCCAGCATTGGCAAGCTAGCTAACAGTACACTTGAAATGAAAATGACTTTCTGCAGTGGTGTAAAGTACTTAAGTAAAAATACTTGAAACTACTACTTATGTAGTTTTTGGGGGGGGGGTATCTGTACTTTACTATTAATATTTTTGGCAACTTGTACTTTTACTTCACTACATTCCTAAAGAAAATATTGTACTTTTTACTCCACACAATTTCCCTGACACACAAAGTACTCGTTACATTTTGAATGTTTAGCAGGACAGGAAAATTGTCTATTTCACACACTTAACAAGAGAACATCCCTGGTCATCCTTACTGCCTCTGATCTGTCACACTCAGTAAACAGTGTGAGTGTTGGGGCATGCCCCCTGGCTATCGGTAAATAAATAAAAAACAGGAAAATGGTGCCGTTTGGTTTGCCTAATAATATAAGACATTTGAAAGGATTTCTACATTTACTTTTACTTTTGATACTTAAATGTAAGTATTTTTTTAGCAATTACATTTACGTTAAGTATATTTAAAACCAAATACTTTTAGACTTTTACTCAAGAAGGTTTTCACTGGTTGACTTTTACTTGAGTCATTTTCTATTAAGGTTTATTTACTTTTACTGAAGTATGACAATTGGCTACTTTTTCCACCACTATCTTACCCGTATACATCATGGATAGACGCGACATACTGACCAGCTCAAAAAGACAGAAGCGTGCTATATGGCAGACCAATTCCAACTCCTCTCTCGGCATGTCCAGCCCACTCATTATCTCAGCCAATCATGGCTAGCGGGAAGGTTGCCAGACTTTTTCTGTGGCTAAACTAGGCTCGTAATTTACAATTTTATTTGTGTTTACAGATGGCATACAAGTTTGTTATTAAGGCACATGAAAGTTCACATGTTCCAGAAGTTATTTCTGTTTTTTTAAAGTTTACGTTCAAATGGCTCTCCTGTGAAGTAGTGACCTGCGACATATGCCTAGTTTCATGAAACGAGTCAAATGTCTGGTGGCTGTTCATCAGTCTTAAATAAGACCATTGCTGGTTGAGAATGAACTCTAAAACGGCTGCAATAGTAACAGTATCAAGCAGGTGTTTCATATGTCTGCTTCATATGATGTGTTGCAGCTGCAATATGCAGAACGTATGGCCTGCAGCGCTGGACAGATATAGTACTAACAGCCTGCTAGAGAGCTTTCGAGAGACGGCGAGGAGCACAAGGTTACGAGGAGGAGGAAACAGTACCAGCTAGCCAGAGCTTGAGCTAATGAAACCGAGAGAAAGAGAGAAAGTAAAATACAGTAGGCTACTACAACAACAGGAGGGTATACATTCATAATGATATAAGGAGGAGGAAACAGATCTAGCTAGAGCCAGAGCTAATGAAACAGAGAGAGAGAGAGGAGAGATGATAGTAGTGAAATAACTCTATATTACAACAACAAGATGGTAACATCCGTAGTCATAAGATAGCAGGAGGTTCAAATGAGGAGGAAGAGAAGGAGAAACATAATTTGTCCAAGCTAATGAATCAGAGAGAGATATAGTGATAGTGGAATACCTCTACATTACAACAGGAAGCTATCCTAACAATTCATAACCATATCCAACAAAGGTTACCCTCCTCTGTTTTCATTCAAACACCATTTGGCCTCAATTTCTACCGGAATGAATTCCTTATAAGGAATAGTTTTTTTTTTCCCCCACTGGGGTTTAGATGAGGTCGTTAAAGGAAAGGTTCACCCATTTTGAATGTTATATTGTTTTTGTGCATCTGTCTATTCCCTGGGTCATTTCATTGTGTATCTGAGTTATTGGCAATCAAGCAGGCATGACGTAGCACTCTGACAAAGTCGCTCTCACTAACCTGGAAATGAATAGGAATATGACTTTTAAATTGCAAAAACGTCTATAATGTCCGATTTTAATACTGGCTGATGTTTTAACTCAGGAGGACACATTCTCTCGAATGAGCCATTGATCATATTTTTGCGATATTCCTACCTTGAGAAATGTGTAATGTAATGGAGGGTCTAACACATTTTTCCAATTTGTCTGCCTCTTTAGTCCAGGGTGCATTGCATGGTGCCGTTGCCAGAGATATTATAGAAAGGAGATAGGAATCCAATAATGAAGGAACGTATGATGTCCCACCCAGCAGACTGTCTACCAATCCCTAATGTTGGGTTTTTGAGCTTGCGCCCAATAGACTCCAATTCACTCCTTGAAGGAGACCACAAAAGTATATCTGCAGTTGCGAATGTTAGACTCCGCTCTGTGAGGCACATCAATCTGCAGGTTGAAAATGGTGCGATTGTAGGCTAATAAATTGATAGTTAGTGCAGTTTGTTTAGGCAGTTTTACAGCTATCTATGTTACATGCTGATATTGTCTTTGGTATTATTGTGTGTAACTATGTTTGCTAGCCAAACCAAAGAGGGAGCATTGCATTGTGGATTTTGTAGTTGACTTGAGCTGCAACAGATTTCCACAATTGTACTTTTTTTTGTTACCACCACCAACATTATTGTGACACCAAAATGTAACATTTGTTCACAAAACATATTCTCATATATTCGTGTTTTTTAACACTGTAAATTAAAGGAATGATTGGTTTTGGGTGGATTTTTCCTTTAAGGGCGTGACCCGATGACCTCGTCGCTCATTGAGGCTGGAGATGGTTCTCATCCCTGAGCATCGAGCATATGGTGTATGTTTGAGTCCCAAATGGCAACCTATTCCCTATGTAGTGCAGTACTTTTGACCAGGGTCCCTATGTAGAGAATAGTGTGCCATTTGAGACAGAGCAGAGTGGGCCTCTACTCACACCACCACTAAACGATTAAACCGTCCCAAATGTGTCATGAAAGTCATTAATGTGTTAATGATCGCACACCTTGTCCCGAGAGTGACAGGACTTAACCCCCTTTGCTCCCTCCCCCACACTCGTCCGATGCCCTCCCACCTTCTTGCACACCCACAAGCCCCCTCCCCCACACCCTCCTACCGGATGGGTATGGGGGAAATGGTGTGGAAAACAGGGATGAGAGAGAGGCACGTCCCACAGTGTCTATCAATGGCGTGTGTGTCCATGTGTGGAAGTGACCTCCTGTGAAACTTTATTTCTGTGCCCCTCATCTATTGGTCATTATACAACAGTGTCTATGCCACAAGTTACCACCAGCTAAGTCTATGACGTTAAAATGCCTATTTACTCTGTTCCATCTTGTCACATCGGCTCCTGGAACGCCCTCTATTGCTCATCTTGTGTCTCCTTGATCTGCCACCACTCCCCCAGTTCTCTCTCTCTGTCTCTGTCTGTCTCTCTCTCTCTGTCTCTCTGTGTGTGGGCGGAGACAGGTGTGCTCGAGTCAGAGCAGCCCCCACCAGCTGCAACATGTTCCATAATCAAGACCTCTACAAATGCTCAGCCCTGCCACTTCCACGCTGCCAGATTGTAATCTCTGCTCAGTCAGTCTACGTTTCTAGCCTTTTGTTACTATTCAGATCCTGTTGTGCCTGTTTTCCTTGCCTGACGCTGTTTTCCTCTCCGCTACAGTTCTGCCCGCTCTGACTCTGGTCCCTGTCTCCAGTCCCACGTCTCGTCATCCAGCTACACTGTCCTGGATTCCCCATTCTACTACTCCCTTGGATTCCCCTCCGGACCTGCTTACCCTGTCTCAACCCCGCTCGCTCAGGCCTCAGCCTCCGCACCTGGTTTCCAGGAACCCACCCGAGCTTCCCCTAACCTGCACTCCATCTCCCCCTGTCTTTCAATAAATACATTGGCTATTTCCTCCCAGTCTCCTCGTCAGAGTCTGCTCTTGGGTTCTCCTGTTCTACTCAGCGTAACACATCTGACTGAACAATCTACTGTCTCATCAGCCCAACCAGGCACATTTTGAACTTGATCTCCACTATAAAAAGCATCTAGACATTATCTTGCATTTCTTTTAGACTAACATTTAGTTTTCAACTGCGGAGATTTGTATAAACCTTGCTGTCTGTGTCTCCGACATTTGCAACATTGTTCAATCTCCAGCTGTCCCATAGTAATGAACCTGTCAGGATTTGGGACGAGACAGACAGGCAGCGTTTTTCAGCCAGTCGAAATCATGAATCAGCTTGCATAGTTTTTATGGATATGCAGTGCATTTGGAGTATTCAGACCTCTTGACTTTTTCCAAATAGCTTTTTTTTTTTATGTTACAGCCTTATTCAAAAATTGATTACATAAAACATTTTCCTTATCAATCTACACACAATATCCAATGATAAAGCAAAAACAGGTTTGGATTTTTTTGCTAATGTATGTAAAAAAAACATTTACATAAGTATTCAGACCCTTTGTTATGAGACTCGAAATTGAACTTAGGTGCATCCTGTTGTCACGATCGTGTACTGGAGAGAATGAGGACCAAGGCGCAGCTGGATATGAATACATCTTCTCTTTTTTTATTTAAAAGACGAAGATGAACACGACACGAAACACTTTAACAAACTATACAAAACAACAAACGACCGTGAAGCTAAATAACGTTGTGCACTTACACACACAGGCTACAAACGTTCTACATAGACAATTACCCACAAAAAGCTAAAGTCTATGGTTACCTTAAATATGGCTCCCAATCAGAGACAACCATAACCAGCTGTCTCTAATTGAGACCCAATTCAGGCAACCATAGACTTTCCTAGAATACCTACACTCAACATAGACACAGCTAGACTACTATCCTAAACATAAACCCAACTACTCTAAACAAATCCCCCTAGACACTACAAACCACCCAAGACAATACAAAAACACAAACCTAACCCCATGTCACACCCTGACCTAACTAAAATCTAATGAAAACAAAGATAACTAAGGCCAGGGTGTGACAATATCACACACACCTACAGGTGAGCGAACTCCGGACGCACCAGCATAAAGTTAGGTGTGGAGGGTTTGGTCGTGGCGTCTGTCCATGGTGGCGGCTCTGTACTGGTCGTGGTCCCACCCCACCATATAGTCCATTACCCGCTTTCGTGCCTCCTCCAAATGTCCACCCTCCAACTTAACCCACTGGATTCAGGGCAGCACCGGACAAAGGGGCAGCGACTGGAGAACGGCAAAGGGGCAGCACCGTACGAGGGGGCAGCCTGACTAAGGGCTGTACCGGACTAAGGGGCAGCATCAGATAAGGGACAGCACCAGAATAAGGGGCAGCACCAGGATAAGGGGCAGCTCCGGACTGAGTACTGCATCTCCGGACTGAAGGATGATCCTGGCTGACCGGCTCTGGCTGATCCGTGGCCGGCTCAATGCTGGTCTGCTCGATCTGGGCTGGCTGAGGATCTGGCTGCTCATGGCTGCGCAGGACTGATTGGCTGCGGATGAGATGGCTGAGCTGACGGATCTGGCGCTCATGGCTGGTCGACGGATCTGCTGCTCATGGCTGGCTGGCGGATCTGGCCTGCATCTGAGGGAGGCTGGCGGATCTGCTGCTCACTGGCTCGGCGGAGCATCTGGCTGCTCATGGTAGGCTGGCGGCTCACTAGGCCTGGGCTCATGGCGGATCCTGTCTGGGTTCTGGCAGATCCTGTTGGTTTGGCGTCTGGCAGATCCTGTCTGGTTGGCGCTCTGGCAGATCCCTTGTTGGCAGGCTTCCTGGAACGCTCTGGAGTCAGCTCGAGATCCTGTCTGGTTGGCGTCTGGCAGATCCTGTCTGACGAATGGCTCTAGCGGCTCGCGACTGACTATCGCTTGACGGCTCGGGCAGACGGGCGTCTAATCGGCTTCGGGCAGACGATGGCTCAGACGCGCTGGGGAGACGGATGGCTCAGATTGGCGCTTTACTTGGAGATCTGAATGCACGTCGATGGCTGGGAGACGGATGCTCAGAGCGCGGGAGACGATGGCTCAGATGGGCTGGGGATACGGATGGCTCAGATGGCGCTTGGCAGACGGGCAGCTCTGGCCGGCTGAGAGCGCAGCTGTAGGCCTGGGTGCGTGGTGCGAGAACTGGAGTCCAGGACTGGGGCGGGACGCATCTCAGCCTAGTGGCGGGGAGAAGGAACAGGCATACTGGACCCTGAGAACGCACTATTAGGCCTAGTGCAGCGCTGCGCAGGCTGAGGTGGTATCGGGCTGGAAAGGCATCTTAGGTCAGTGCGGGAGACGGAAGCGGGCAACTGGACCTGGAACGCACATTAGGGCTACCGTGCGTGTGCCGGAACTTGGTGGTACCGGCTAGGAGAAGAGCGCAATCTGCAATGGCAGGGAGAGCAACAACAGGGCACACTGGACTCTCAGGCGTACTGTAATACTATAGCCTTGTCGCGTGGTACCGGTACTGCGTGTAGATACGTGGTGGGGCTAGGACCCGCACATCAGGGCGAGTACGGGAGAAGGAACAGTGCGTACAGGACTCTGGAGACACACAGAAGGCTTGGTGCGTGGTGTAGGCACTGGGTAATGTGCTGGAGACACGCACCACAGGGCTAGTACGTGGAGGAAGAACAGGGCTCTGGAGACACCCAGGAAGCTTGATGCGTGGTGTAGGCCTGGGTGTAATGGGCTGGAAACACGCACCTCAAAGCTAGTGCGGGGAGCAGGAACAGTGCGTAAAGGGCTCTGGAGACGCACCTTAGACCTAGTGCTTGGTGCCGAGCTAGTGGTACAGGCTGGGACATCGCAGCATCTCAGGATGAGTGCAAAAAAGTAGAACAGGAAACACAACCGGGTTGTGAAGGTGTGGAGACCTGGTGTGTATAGCCGGCATCAAATCTTCCGAGCTTTAACACAAGTTTCAGGCTGAGTACGAGGAACTGACACAGGTGGCATCGGACAGCTAATACGCTCCTCAGGGAGAATGCATTGCATACTCTGCCAAACCAACAGCTCTCTCTCTTCCACTCCTCCTCCAATTTCGTCACAACTCTTGGAATGTCTCATTAATCTCCCCTTCGTTTCACTCTCCTCCAATCGGTCCAATAACTCCCGACCCTCTCGACTACCCTCAACCTCGCCGACTGCTCCAAGTGCCCCCTCCAAATTTTTTGTTGTTGTGCTGTCTCTTGGGCTTCCTCCGGGTCGACCGTGCTGCCTCACCATCTCTGCCTTGGGGCAGTGATATTCCCCGGCTGTGACCAGGGTCCTTCCCGTTTAGAATTTCTCTCCACGTCCAGGAGTCTTGACATTGCTGCTGTGTCGTCTGTTGTTTTCCGCTGCTGGTCTGCATTGGTTAAATTCTGTCACGATCGTGTACTGGAGAGAATGAGGACCAAGGCGCAGCTGGATATGAAATACACTTCTTCTTTTTTTTATTAAAAGACGAAGATGAACACGACACGAAACACTTTAACAAACTATACAAAACAACAACGACCGTGAAGCTAATAACGTTGTGCCACTTACAACACAGGCTACAAACGTTCTACATAGACATACTTTACTCACATCATCAACAACTGCCTAATACGTCTCGTATCTGGTCTTATCCTTATAATAGTACTTGCGTCTCCCAATCAGAGACAACCATAACCAGCTGTCTCTAATTGAGACCCAATTCAGGCAACCATAGACTTTCCTAGAATACCTACACTCAACATAGACACAGCTAGACTACTATKCTAAACATAAACCCAACTACTCTAAACAAATCCCCCTAGACACTACAAACCACCCAAGACAATACAAAAACACAAACCTAACCCCATGTCACACCCTGACCTAACTAAAATCTAATGAAAACAAAGATAACTAAGGCCAGGGTGTGACACCTGTTTCCATTGATCATCCTTGATGTTTATACAACTTGATTCGATTCCACCTGTGGTAAATTCAATTGATTGGACATGATTTGGAAAGGCACACACCGGTCTATATAAGGTCACACAGTTTACATAGTATGTCAGTGCAAAAACCAAGCCATGAGGTCAAAGGAATTGTCCGTAGAGCTCCAAGACAGTATTGTGTCGAGGCACAGATCTTGGGAAGAGTACCAAATAACTTCTGCAGCATTTAAGGTCCCCAAGAGCACAGTGACCTACATCATTTTTAAATGGAAGAAGTTTGGAAACACCAAGACTCTTCTTAGAGCTGGCCGCCCGGCATAACTGAGAATTGTAGGACAAGGGCCTTGCTCAGGGAGGTGACCAAAAATATGGCGGAGCGGTGTGGAGATTGGAGAACCTTCCAGAAGGACAACCATCTTTGCAGCACTTCACCAATCAGGCCTTAAATTGTGTGACCAGACGGAAGCCTCTCCTCAGTAATAGGCACATGACAGCCCACATTGAGTTTGCCAAAAGGCACCTAAAGACTGTCAGACCATGAGAAATAAGATTTTCTAATCTGATGAAACCAAGATTGAAATCTTTGGCCTGAATGCTAAGCGTTACATCTGGTAGGAAACCTGGCACCATCCCTATGGGGAAGTATGGTGGTTGCAGCATCATGCTGTGGGGATGTTTTTCAGCGGCAGTTACTGGGAGACTTGTCAGGATTGAGGATAAATTGAATGGAGCAAAGTACAGAGATCCTTGATGAAAACTTGCTCCAGAGCACTCAGACTGGGGAGAAAGTTTACATTCCAACAGGACAACGACCCTAAGCACACAGCCAAGACAATGCTGGAGTGGCTTCGGGACAAGTCTCTAAATGTCCTTGAGTGGCTCAGCCAGAGCCTGTACTTGAACCTGATCAAACATCTCTGGAGAGACCTGAAAATAGCTGTGCAGTGACGCTCCCCATCCAACCTGACAGAGCTTGAGAGGATATGCAGTAAAGTAAATGTAAATGTACTGCCCATGTCTAAGGGCAGTACAGGCTACATAAAGGATACATAAAAGATTGGGATGGATTAAAACAAACAATTGATCATTGGAGGGAGGACAGCGGACTTTATCATTATCATGTTTTGTTTGTAATTAAAACTTTTTTGTTGCTGATTAAGATGTAGCATAGTGAATACTAATGAAATGTACACTTTCTCTTCCAGAAGAGGATGGGGTGTCCTTATCTCTCTCTTTGAAATGTTTCCCGAGACTGATGTCTTGGGAGAGCAGTTAATGAAATTCTGCAGTTCTATAGAGTAGAAAGGTTTCCGGTTCCGGCAGTAAAGGGAGCTCCAAGATAAGTAAGGCTTGGCCATTTGTGTGTTTTTGCCCTATGTTTTACCACACATGCATACAAACCCACCGGTTATGTTATTTTGTTAATGGTGTTAATATCGTGTTTGATTAATTGTGTGGGGTGTTTTCATTTGGTTGTAGACCGGGTACGCCGAATGATGGAAATGTTTGAAATGTTTTTAAATGGTTTCTGAATTACAGGGAAAGAACATGTTTAATGGTGTTGAATGACCTTTGTCCTGACTTGCTGGTCAAGCCTCATCGACCTCAATATAAAGGATAGCGACATTGGGTGAGATTTAAGTATAATAGTGTGGAGGGTGTTTTGTTGTTGGTTGGTTTTTCTTATTTTTGTCTTTGTTTCGATACAAATCTCACAAGATTGGGTCTGATGTATGGTTGGGATTCCTCCCTAAGTGTTAGCTCTCGAACTCCCTTACCCTGTAACTCTGCTGTGAGGTTGCTAGTATGATAAGGGAGTAAAAGTCAATTTGGAAAATGGTTTCAACAGTGTGCTGGTATGCTTTTTGACATTTGTCTTCGGAATTTTGTATTATGAAAATTGGGAAGGTAATAATTTGTCATACGGTGAATAGTTGTTTGGATTTTCTGATTCAGAAATGCCCTAAACTCTAGTTTTGGTCGGTCCTCTCTCGAAGTTACGGTGACTACCGATGGTATCTATATGCATGGAAGGAATAATACGACAAGAACAGTGTGAGCTTCACCCCCCAACCGGCTGAAGAAATGGCGAAAATAGTATTCACCAAGGCCCTGTCCTGCACCACTTCTACTGAGACCTGAGTCCGAGCCAGCAACCTGTGTACGAGCAGCAGGAGTGCGACATGAGTCCTGAGGCGATGCATGTGGGGTGAGCACGGAGAGAGATCACATACAAACTTCTTTCGTGTTGCTGGTGCACTGGTGGGAAAATGGATGGGATGTACAGAATGGGTTGAATTAAGATACCAATCTGTCATTAACCTGTCTAGCCCCCGGGTTCCGCATTCCACTGAAAAGGCAGCGCGCGAAATTCAAAAAATATTTTTAAGAAATATTATATATTAATATTATTAATATTAATATTTCACACATTAACAAGTCCAATACAGCAAATGAAAGATAAACATCTTGTGAATCCAGCCAACATGTACGATTTTTTAAATGTTTTACAGCGAAAACACCACGTATATTTATGTTAGCTCACCACCAAATACAAAAAAGCACAGACATTTCTTTCACAGCACAGGTAGCTTGCACAAAACCCCCAAATAGAGATAGAATTAGTCACTAACCAAGAAACAACTTCATCAGATGACAGTCTTATAACATGTTATACAATAAATCTATGTTTTGTTCGAAAAATGTGCATATTTCAGGTATAAATCATAGTTTTACATTGCAGCTACAATCACAAATATCACCAAAGCAGCTAGAACAATTACAGAGAGCAACGTGAAATACCTAAATACTCATCATAAAACATTTATGAAAAATACATGGTGTCATGACGTTGGGTTGGGGGTAGGTTTACGACAGTCATAAATACCTCTTTCCCCCTTTTTCTCTCTCCCCACTATAACTGATGTGACATAAGGAAACCCATGGGTTAACATAGAGATTCTGGGTAACATCAGAAGTTGGGGGAAATGAACTATATTCTGGTAATCCAACCAACTGTACATATGCGGTGGTACTTAAGGTATATTATGTCAGTTCGGTTGCCCTCTGACACATTCTCATCAATGATAGAATGACATAAACGCTACTGTGAAAAGTCTAAACGTCAGAGGTATCGGATTCACATGGAATTGTTGTTTAATTCAAATGTTTGAATATGACATTGTTTGTGAAGAGGTGAAATGTAATTTTACCGTCCAAATGAGAGATCTTGTTTTCATAAATTTGGCTTCTGCTCAACCAGGGCCCGCCCCTGTGAAGAGACCTGGGTAATAGACTTTTCAACACACCCCTCTACCTCCACTATATAAAGCCAGTGACAAAATGTAACTTCCTGTTCCAGGTACATTTTGGATGACGATCGATGTCAAGATGTTCAGACAATAACTACAGAACTAGGCCAACATCAGCATGGACTTTGATGGTGAATGGTATGAACTTTGAACTCGTGTTCACTACAGAAGTGATATCTCCTAGCCGGTAGTTGGCAACAGCTGCTACAAACGCAGTTAAAGGACAGTCCGAGTATCCCGTCTTCCACACACAACGTTACTACAAAGTATCCCGTGACAAACCAGAGACATTCTTCAAAGGACAGAGACTCGGGTTGGCGATACGTTCTTCCATCTACCACCAACCTACTGAAGCGCAGCTCAGAGTAAATATGTATTGCATTTCGTTCTCAAAATGGCGGTAATTTAGAATGCATAAGTACTATATTTACGAGAAGCACAGCTTTTGCCCTGTCCGAGTCTCCCGCTCTGTTACTAAGGACTCACCCCTTTTCTTTGTGTAACAAGCGCCATATCTATTCCGCCCGCTAGGACGTTTTTCTGTAGGACGTAATTTGTTGATCAAGTTATGATTTAATTGTATATGTGTGATTCTGTGTGATTAGTTAAGTAATTTAGTAAATAAAATAATTAACCCAATTTTTGTATTGCTGATTCAACTTGTTAGCCAGGATTCTTGCAGATAATCAAGGACTTACAGCTTTCAGATGAGACTGAATATAATGACGATTAATGTGACGCTATTTAGTAAAATATTACAAAATCTTTAAGAGTTTATTCGAAAGATAACAGCTCTATAAATATTCTTCTGGTGTCCCTCTCTAGTTAATTAATATTTACATGATTAGTTCAATCAGGTAATATTAATACCGGAAAATGATTTTATAGAATAGCATGTCATAGCAATCAATCTGGCATAGTCAAAGACACGACAATGGTGTACAGCAAATGAAAGACAAACATCTTGTGAATCCAGCCAATATTTCAGTGTTTTACAGCGAAAACACAATATAGCATTATATTAGCTTACTACAATAGCCAACCACACAACCGCATTCATTCACCGCAAAGGTAGCGATAGCGAAAAAACCAGCAAAATATATAAATTATTCACTAACCATGAAAACTCATCAGAATGACAGTCCTATAACATCATAGTTACACAATACATACAGTGGGGAGAACAAGTATTTGATACACTGACAATTTTGCAGGTTTTCCTA
>NW_019957609.1:0-10778 GCF_002910315.2 Salvelinus sp. IW2-2015 | reverse complement strand
TGAGAATGTGATGAAAGGGTGAGGAGAATACGGGAGAAAGACTAGTAGCTAAAACGGGGTGAGGAGAATATGGGAGGAGGAACTGTAAGCAAACGGGTGAGGAGAATAGTGAGAACTTTTAGGCATAATAACGGGGGCGAGGAGAATACGGGTAGAAGAAACCTTGGTAGCATAAAACGGGGTGAGGAGAATACGGAGTGACGAGGAACGTAGCATAACAGGTGAGGAGAATACAGGAGAGAATCTGTAGCAAAAACGGGGCGAGGAGAATACGGAGAAGAATGTACACATGAAACGGTGAGAGATACGGATGTATAAACAGGGTGAGGAGGATACGGGAGAAGAATGTAGCATAAACG
Source organism: Salvelinus sp. IW2-2015 (assembly GCF_002910315.2). Classification (NCBI taxonomy): domain Eukaryota; kingdom Metazoa; phylum Chordata; class Actinopteri; order Salmoniformes; family Salmonidae; genus Salvelinus; species Salvelinus sp. IW2-2015. Next base: position 10,419 of record NW_019957609.1, on the reverse strand, counting down.
GGTGAGGAGGATAAGGGAGAAGAATGTAACTAAACGTGGGCGAAGAATACGGGAGAAGAACTGTAGCATAAAACAGGTGAGGAGAATATGTGAGAAAACTGTAGCATGAACGGGTGAGGAGAATATGAGAGAAAGAACTGTGCATAAAACGGGGGCGAGGATGATAGTTGAGAAGACACATGTAGCATGAGACAACAGAGGTGGGAGAGAATATGTGAAGGAAGACTGTAGCCATAAACGCAGAAGGAGAATACCGCGGAGAGCGGAACGGTAGCATAAAACGGGTGCGAGGAGAATAGTGAGAAACTGTTAGCTAAACAGGGCGAGGAAGAATACGGGAAGAAAAACTGGTAGGCATACTGCAATAGGGGAGACATATTGAAAGAACGCGGATGAAAGGTGGGAGATACGGGAGAAGAACTGTAGTCAATAAACAGGGTGAGGAGAAATACGGGAGAGAACTGTATAGGGGCAGTAAAACGGGGCAGGAGAATAACAAGAAGAAACTGTAGCATAAAAGGGGTGAAGGAGAATATCGGCGAGAAGAAGGTGTAAGCCATGAAAACAAAGGTGAGGAGAATATAGGGAGAAGACTGTGGCATAAAACGGGGCGCAGGAGAATATCCGGGAGAAGAACTGTAAGCATAAAACAGGGACAGAGGCATAAATCGGGAGAGACTGTAAGCATAAAATCAAGGAGTGCGAAAGCGAAGAAATATGTGGAAGACTGAGTAGCATATTCTCCTCACCCTGTTTTATGCTACAGTTCTCCTCCCGTATTCTCCTCACCCTGTTTCATGCTACAGTTCTTCTCCCGTATTCTCCTCACCCTGTTCTATGCTAAAGTTCTCACATATTTTCCTCACCCTGTTTTATGCTACAGTTCTTCTCCCGTATTCTCCTTGCCCCATTTTATGCTACAGTTCTTCTCCCGTACTCTCCTCGCCCCGTTTTATGCTACAGTTCTTCTCCCGTATTCTCCTCACCCTGTTTCATGCTACAATTCTTCTCACATATTCTCCTCACCCGGTTTTATGCTACAGTTCTTCTCCCATATACTCCTCACCCCGTTTCATCCTACAGTTCTTCTCCCGTATTCTCCTCACCCCGTTTCATCCTACAGTTCATCTCCCGTATACTCATCACCCCGTTTTACGCTACACCAACCACATATTGTGACCACCAAGGTAGCGTGTTATAATTGTTCTACTAGTCAGAGGAGGCTGGTAGGAGGAGCTATAGGAGAACGGGCTCATTGTAATACCTGGAATGGAATAAATTGAATCGTATCAATTACATCAAACATATGGAAACCACATGTTGGACTGCATCCATTACAATGAGTATGTCCTCCTACAGCTCATCCCACCAGCCTCCATTGCTACTAATATGACATTTTATGACATTTTATTAGAATGTCAGTCTAAGTGGTGCATTAAGGGAAATTAAGGGTATTTTTCTTCCACTTGGGCTATAAGAGTTCTCACATGAAGTGTATGTGTTCGTGTGTGCATCTGTGCATGCGTGCGTGCTGCTCTGTAGAGTTCCAAGCCCGTGTGCCTTGTCCCAGGGTATCAGTTTATCATTGAGAAACATCAGTCTGGTCACTGGAACAACAGCCTAGAGCAGAAAGACTGTTGTTTCTCCATGTCACAAAAATTTATGTAAAAACCTGAAGAATGCGCAGTGAACTGTATAAAGGATAATTTGTCAGTTTATTATGCATTGAACACAACCTCAGTGTTTGACGGCCCTGCCTCTCATGAACAAACACAGACACGTCATTGAGCTTGCATACACACTTGAAACGAAACACTCCCACACTCACAGACATACATATACTTACACATTCCTACATACACTATATATACAAAAGTATGTGGCCTTCAAATTTGTGGATTCGGCTATTTCAGCCACACCAGTTACTGACAGGTGTATAGATTCGACCACACAACCATGCAATCTCCATAGACAAACATTGGCAGTAGAATGGCCTTACCGAAGAGCTCAGTGACTTTCAACGTGGCACCGTCATAGGATACCAGCTTTCCAGCAAGTCAGGTTGTCAAATTTCTGCCCTGCTAGAGCTGCCCCAGTCAACTGTAAGTGTTGTTATTGTGAGGTGGAAACGTCTAGGAGAAACAGCGGCTCAGCCGTGAAGTGGTAGGCCACACAAGCTCACAGAAAAGGACTGCCGAGTGCTGAAGCGTGTAGCGCGTTCCAAACTGCCTCTGGAAGCAACGTCAGCACAATAACTATTCGTCAGGAGATTCATGAAATGGGTTTCCATGGCTGAGCAGCCGCACACAAGCCTAAGATCACCATGTGCAATGCCAAGCTTCCCGCCATCAGACTCTGGAGCAGTGGAAACGCGTTCTCTGGAGTGATGAGTCATGCTTCAAATCAAATCAAATTTTATTTGTCACATACACATGGTTAGCAGATGTTAATGTGAGTGCCATCTGGCAGTCCGACGGACGAATCTCGGTTTGGCGGATGCCAGGAGAACGCTACCTGTCCCAATGCATAGTGCCAAAGTATGGTGGAGGAGGAATAATGATCTGTTTTTCATGGTTCGGACTAGACCCTTTAGTTCCATTGAAGGGAAATCGTAACGTAACAGCATACAATGATATTCAAGACTATTCTGTGCTTCCAACTTTGTGGCAACAGTTTGGGGAAGGCCCTTTCCTGTTTCAGCATGACAATGCCCCCGTGCACAAAGCGAGGTCCATACAGAAATGGTTTGTCGAGATCGGGTTGCAATAACTTGACTGGCCTGCATAGAGCTCTGACCTCAACCCCATCAAACACCTTTGGGATGAATTAAAATGCTGACTGCGTGCCGGGCCTAATCGCCCAACATCAGTGCCCGACCTCACTAATGCTCTTGTGGCTGAATGGAAGCAAGTCCCCGCAGCAATGTTCCAATGTTCCAGTGGAAAGCCTTCCCAGAAGAGTGGAGGCTGTTATAGCAGTAAAGGGGGGACCAACTCCATTTTAATGCCTATGATTTTGGAATGAGATGCTCAACCAGCAGGTATCCACATACTTTTCGTCATGTAGTGTATATTCTTATACAAACATACTTATACATTCCTTATACAGTACATTCATTAACTTTGAACACATACAAACACACACACTAACATAACAACTCACACGCAAATACACATTCACAATTAATTTAGCAACGTGCATGTCCCGCCCTTCTGTCTTTTTCTGCCGTCTATTTCCTTTGTTTGAGGGATGCAGAATCCACTTGTCACTTAAATCTCCGTGGATTGATTGCTTTCATTTTACTCCTGCGACTCTGTCGTACTCTTGCTTGTGCCTTGTTTTTTCCCCATTAATGTTACGACCGCGTAAATGTTTTTAATGACCTGTCAAACACCTCTCAGTAATGGCTGAAATGACTCAATGGAATACATTGTCTTACCGTAGCATCTATAAGAGTGCTAAAGCTCCGTCTGGGATTGAAAACATACTCTCGACATTWACATCAAGAAAGGGAAGAAAGAGAACTTTATTTTGATGGGTTTTGTAAAAAGTTCTAATTTGCTACAGTTGAAATCCCATTGGGCACAGACGTCAATTCAACTTCTATTCCGTGCTGGTTCAAGGCAATTTCATTGAAATGATGTCGATTCAACCTGTGTGCCCAGTGGGATGTTTGCAAATTAGTTGCGCTGAAATGAAAGCATCATTCCGAAAATGTACACTCAGATTATAACGACAATATGTCTGATCTCGCAAACAATGTAAAGTATAGATAGGTGTAATCTAGAGCCAAGCGTGTTGATTTGTTATCTGAGGGTATCATGCTATTGACACATTTGCTGACTTATGCAACAGAAGGTGACAACAACAGTAATTCATGAGGCAGTCTAGACAGTGCAGGTGAGTGCAGGTAGGTCTAGACAGAGGAGGTTTTTGTGGATGCAGCCCTATTGTGTTAAAGTATTCCTTATGCAAATACACCCATTGTATTTATGCAAATTAGGTACCTACACATTTCTTTATTTTAACACAATATATAAAATAAATACCTGATACAGTTAAAAATATATATATACTGTATGACTGCATTATAAGAAAAAACGGTGACATTTTACAATGAATGGAATATCTGAACTCCCACAAAAATCCCTGAACCTCAATGTATTATTTGTCCGTGTCAGTAAAATGTTTTATGTACTATTATTCAATCAATACCTGACTCATTAAAACATTCAAATAGTTTGGAGCATCCTAATACATTGTCCAACTGTTGCATTTATTATAATTGTTTTTAAAACCTTTTAACAATTTGTATGACCGTTGCTACTGTGCCCGGCCCTATCAAAACGTATTTTCCCTAAGACACAGATAGTGRTAGTCTGTTTTGGCATCTTTACCCCTAGGATAATCAAGTCCCATGTGAATAACTTCTGACCTGTCCATCTGGTAATGTACACACAGGCCATTGAGCCTTGTTTGGAATTTATATATTTTACTTGTATTTCCTTTATTTTGTTGTCTGTTTTGGCTCTATTGTGTTGCCCAGTTTTAATCCTCTCCTGGCCCAACTCTCTATGTCTTTCAACAAAGTGTACAATGTCACAGGGGCTGGTGTCTCTCTCTCTCTCTCTCTGTCTGTCTGTCTCTCTCTCTCCCTATCTGTCTTTGTATATATGTCTATCTCGCTCTCTCCTTGTGTGTCTCTCTCTCTCTCTATCTTTGTGTATCTGTCACTCTCACACACACACACACGCACACACACACACACACGCACGCACGCACGCACGCACGCACACACACACACACACACGATAAAATGCCTGCCATGCCTTTTCCTCTAACTCCCTCAAACAAGTAAACAAGCAAGGACTCCAACCCGAAACAGTCTCTTTCGATTCCTCGGAACAGTGCCGTTGTAATAAGCACAGCCATCCATCCCTAAGCAGACAGAGAGTAAGTAGACCAGGACTGCCTGGGGCTGTTACGGTGACTTTATTACCGCCACACCCGCGGTCATGAGTCATATTCCACGTGACCGTTTAGTCACGGTAACTAGGCTTCTCCAAAACTGCTCTCTGGTGCTGCTGATGGTCATTAGTAGCCTACCAAACTTGCTAACGGCTAGTCGCTAATGGTCTGGTACTCAGCACTCTATTGTCCCACCAAATGTATCGAAAATCAAATGAAACACTTCATGAGAGCCCATGAGCTCATGTTGCGCAAATCTTCTATAGGCTATGCAATTGGGTGAGAAAACAGAGTTTTGATGGCCTCTATTAAAAATAGGAGGATCCCATCAGCTTTCTACAGGCTAGGCCTACAATATTTTTTTCTCAACTGACCTAATATTTAGCGCATTGCTTTGCTTTACAACAGGAGTAGCCTACCTGACTGGCATGAAAATGAACCAAGGGAAAAGCATCCTCCATTCGCTACTTGAGTGCATAGATGATATGTATTATTTTCCCCCTGTTCTGACAGGTGCATGATAATGGCCCATTCTAAATCAAAACTAATTTCACACATATATTTCAATTTACTTCAGAAAAAGCTTCCCCTAACCTCATGGATGCGCCGCCTATGCTTGCATATTGAACACTGAACTGCACGTAACCTCCATCCGTTATTCGAGTGCAGGCTACGTATGAGATGTTTAAAAAAAAAAATTGTGGGCCATTCTAATCAAAGTAATTATACAAATCTATTAGTAAGCTATATGTAAAGATCCGATGAAATACAGAATAGTCTGATGGGTGAGAATATTTTCAAGTGCTTATCACATTGTTATTGAGAGACTGATGAAGTGTGTGCAGCCTGCGCAAAAAAACAAAACCGAACAGAGCTTAGAGTCACATCCTGTATGTATAAAATATATAAAAAATCTAAACATATAGTCTAAGGTTTGTATCACAACTAAAGTTGCATAAATACAGTAACTCTAAATTAAACATATACTGTAGGAGGACCTATGACCTGTGCACAGTCCCTCGGAAAATCGTTTGGAGAAAATATCCTTTCTATTTAATTCAGCTTTGTTGAATTGTATTCTTCCCACTATAAAATAATTCCACAGAATTCTAAGCAAATCATGCCTGTTAACTGAACTAGTGTAGCCCACAGCCATATAGCATAGCCAGATCAGGACCTAACATAAGGACAACTCAGAGTATGCTATTCTGTTCTTCTGAAATAGACTACATTTTCTTCACATCATGTTTATTTAGACCTGTCTAAAATAATTTATAGATTTATTGTGATGGTGTAGGCTATATTAAATAGATTTATTGAGATGTCCACATCAGTGGCTTGTAGGTTATGCGTGGAAGCCAGGAGATGCTAAACGTGTTTATGTTAATTAACGGTCAATTACCGTGAGACCGGCAGTTATTTGCTTGACAATCACCGGCTGACAAAATGTCATGACCGCCACAGACCTAGGAGTGCCTGTTCAATTTAAACAGGACGGATGCAGATTCATCTGCGACAGCATTTATTATTCTGCATGTTAGATTCCCCCATTGCCGTGTGACAGGCTTGGAATTGGAAATAGTAACATAGCTGTCACTTAGCATTCAATGAGCAACGACTGGGACACTGCTGCTGCAGAGGATGCAAAGAGGAGAGATCATCTCTGAGCTTGTTGGTTTTTCTCTTTTTTATCTCTCTCTCTCTCCCTCCCTCTCACTTTCTCTTTCTTTATATCTCTCTCTCTCCTCACCCCCTCCATCTTCCACCCTCTCTATTTATCCCATCTTCTTTCTCTCTCTCTCTCTCTCTCTCTCTCTCTCTCTCTCTCTCTCTGCTCTCTTGTCGTCGTCTCTGCTCTCTATCTCTTCTGTGTTCTCTTCGTGTCTACTCACTATCTGTCTCTCTGTCTCTTTTCTTTCATCATAGCTGTCTCTCTGTCTCTATTGTCTCCTCTCTCTTTATGTCCTCTCTCTCTCTCTCTCTCTCTCTTGTTCTCTCTCGCTGTCTCTCTCTCTGTCTGTCTCTCTCTGGGAGATGGAGTGCTGTAGTGGGTAATGTGGTGTAGCAGGGTGATGCCTCAGTGGGTACCTTCAACCCTTCATACCCTGACCGAAAGTGACACGCAAGGTCTTCCTGTGGTGTGTGTGTGTGTGTGTGTGTGGTGTGTGTGTGTGTGTGTGGTGTGTGTGTGTGTGTGTGTGTGTGTGTGTGTGTGTGGTGTGTGTGTGTGTGTGTGTGTGTGTGAGTGTGTGTGTGTGTGTGTGTGTGTGTGTGTGTGTGTGTGTGTGTGTGTGTGTGTGTCAGTTGGATACATTTATCACCCTGCTGTGTGGGCTTGTCTAATGATTCCTCTCCACTCAATTGGTCTAAGGTAGGTTTGAGGGTTTTGACCCTATTGGTTGTGGTTAGGATTTGGCTAGGGAAAGCTAATCCTAGATCTGTGTCTCTACCAGGAGCGCTACTCAGACATATGATGAAGCTCCTTGAAGAAGGCCATGACATCTTAGCTGAGTCATGCTATGAAAGCTAGACGCATTCATAAATTATATCATCATTGACGTCATCAATCATTTCATGTTTCTGTTGTGAAGGCAGGTGAGGTCATGGGTGTACCTCTCTAAGGTACTGCTAAAGATAGAAGTGTGACAATACCTGAGTCCCTATGGAGACTCCCTGAGTAATATCTCAAGATGAGAGTGGCTGAGAGTGGCTGCTTTCTGATACTGGGGGTTGTGTCTACTACGGCCTGAGAGACATGTAAAGAAAATTATGATCAACTGACCTCTGCTTCTTTTTTCTTTTCCTCACTCACTCCCTCCTCACATCTGGCTGACAGCCTCTCTGTCGAGTGTGAACATATCCCAGAGCCCAGAAAGCCCTCTGACATGTGATGGTGGATTATGGGTAGGAGACGTGTCACCTCCTCCCGAGTGGCCCATGACGCTCGACTTTGAGAAGAGAGTATAATGTCCATGTGCTATTTTGCTGCTCCCTGACTTTATTTTATTAAGCTTAGTCATAGTTCAATGTTTAGTTAAACTAGTGAATTTTTGTCAGAAACACAGTCCATGTTTGAAGGAATTTTACTTAAAGCACCTAGGTATAATTCATTATGATGCATGCATTACAATGTCTTATATTGGAATGATTACCGAATATCACATTAAGGAAAAGCGATTTACAACTCGCTCTAGAGCTATCTTTTTGTTTATCTCAGGTGCTACATTTCGGGTGTGCATTACTATTGATCTGTCTTGAGCTTCTTGTCTAACCAATAAGGACACCACCCTAACACTGGCCTGTATTCAGTAAACTAGTTCTGTTTACCGCGTTATTCAACATGAAAAGTCTTTGTGCTTTGTTTAATCAAAGCATTTCAAAAGCAAAATGTTTCCTTTGATCGTACAGGCGCCGAACAACTCTAATTACGTGAAGAGTAGGGTTTTCACGGCACCTACCCCCGCATTTCCTTTGTTGTTCTTTGCGTCTCTATCTTGCCGTTGGCGGAATGACATGTTTGCTTACAGTGCTCGAAGTGACAGGTATTTTCACAGCTACAGGCACTTCTTTTAGTAGGCTAACACATGAAGCAGTTCATTTTGAAGCGTCATTGTGCCTTATAAACATGTTATAAGCACTTTATATGCAGTCATGCAGCATTATAAAGCACGAGAGACCCTTATCTGTGATATATTGACGATATATACTTTCACATTAAGTGGCACCCTTCTTTCCTTCGATTCCCTCAACAAGGTGATTTCGTCATTGATTTATTCATTATAAAGGAAAAAGGAAACCGCACACTGCTCTTGATAGCATCACCGATATTTAATAAGCTTACGTATCGGCCTCGCGGCCTTCGTCAGAGCTTTTTGTCATTGATTTATTCATTAAATTGATTCTCTGTATTAGAATGATCAGCAGTGAAAAGAAAGCGTGCTAAACGTCATAGACATCATTGCTCAAGAGAAGCTCAGTGAGGCGGTAGAGAAAAAAGGGCACGAGTAGGCAGCTTTGTCTAACTGCTAACGATTAATTGATCTACCCATGAAGTTAATGAGCTGAGGCCTTTTTAAAAGAGACAAGTGCGGAGACAGATGAAGGAGAAGAAGAGTAAGGGCCTAATGGCCTCTGGAAGAAGAAGGGAAAAGCTATTTATCGTATACTTTACTCCCCTCACATGATGAAATCTAAAGGTATTATGGGTAATTGACAGGGTCTATTGCTGTTAGTTTTATTATATAATCTTACAGTCTTGTATCAAGTCTTTTTTGTTGTTGTCATGCCTTTCTACAGTAGCAATTACGAAGACGTAAATTATAGATCGGCAGGCAAGGGTGCTCTCGAGCGGGTAGATGTTCTTTACCATTCAGCCATTTGCCACCAATGCTCCTTCTAGGACACWTCACTGCACTCTATACTCCTCTGTAAACTGGTCATCTATGTATACCCGTCGCAAGATCCACTGGTTGATACAGACTTGTATCACATTTTATTTGAAATCTATAACATTTGCTTTAGTCTTCCTGCAGGCAGGGGGGAGGTGTTTGTAGTTTTTCAACTATTCTATTGGTTCCATTGCACCAAGCAAGCTCAAGCAAGCCTGGTTTTTGTATTTGAAATTATTTCAAATAGTATTTATACCCAGGTTAGGTTAGATATATTCAACAAATCACTTTCACAGGCAAAGTTGGTGGAGAGTGTTAGGGCTGTACTGTGAAACTGAGGCAGAAGTTAAAAATGCTTTTGGAATGGGTATGTGGGGATGAAATCTGCTTTCTTTTGATCTTGGCCATCTGTGAGTGCAGATGGATAGGAGGTTTAGAGTTTATCAGTATACTGTATGACTGCCTTTTCTCCCCTCTCCTCTCCTCCTCTCCTCTCCTTTTCTCCTCTCCTCTCCCGTCTCCTCTCCACTCCTCTCCCATCTCCTCCTCTCCCCCTCTCCTCTCCTCCTCTCTTCTTCTTTCCTCCTCTCCCCTCTCCTTACCTCCCCTCTTCTCCTCTCCCATCTCCTCTCCACTCCTTTCCGCCTCTCTCCTCCCCTCTCTCCTCTCCCTTCTCCTCGCCTCTTCTCTACTTCTGGCAGTAGACACCAGAAATAAAAGGAGCATTCGTTCCTACTGTAGTTTGGGTCTGATTACTGTGTAGGGGGGGTTATCTGCTTCTCTATCCTCTTTGCCAGGGCTGGAGTGGCATCGGACACTGCTGGAATACCAATGAATACCGATGAATACCAATGCTGTTACGGTCCACTTTGCTCTGGCCCTCTCTCTTTAGGCTTTGCACCAAGCACCATCTTCCTGGAAATAAAATGGACCTGGTCGTGTGTGCCAATCGCGATACGGCTGTGCCAAGTGCCATGGCTCTCTGGTTATAAGGGGGAGTGGGAGTTAAAAGCTGATATGGGTCCCTTGATGTTGTGCAAACACACAGACGTGTGGTCACGCA
>NW_019957608.1:20000-39134 GCF_002910315.2 Salvelinus sp. IW2-2015 | reverse complement strand
AATTAATATCTAAACAAGTAATATCTAAAGTTATTATCTAACAAGGTAATTATCTAACAATTATATCTAACAAGTAATAGTCTAACAAGTAATATCTAACAAGAATATCTAACAAGTAATGATCTAACAAGTAATATCTTTAACAAGTAATATCTAAACAAGGTAATTATAATCTAAAACATTAATAGTAACAAGTTAATATCTAACATGTAATATCTAACAGTAATATCTATAACAAGTAATATCTAACAAGTAATATCTAACAAGTAATATCTAACAAGTAATGATCTAACAAGGTAATATCTAACAAAGTAATATCTTACTATCACAGTAATATCTAACAATAATATCAAACAAGTTTCTAAATAATAAATCTAAACAAGTAATATCTAACAAGTAATATCTAACAAGTAATATATCTAGACAGTATATCTAAAAGTAATGATCTAACATGTAATATCTAACACGTAATATCTAACAATTAACAGTATATTAACAACTAATTCTGGAAGCAGTAATATCTAAACAAGTAATATCTAACAATAATATCTAAACAAGTTAATATCTAACAATTAATATCTAACAAGAATATCTAACAAGTAATATCTAACAAGTAATATCTAACAAGTAATAATCTAACAGTAATATCTAACAAGTAATTATCTAACAATTAATATCTAACATATATCTAACAAGTAATCAACAAGTTAATATCTAACAAGTAATATCTAACAAGTAATATCTAACAAGTAATATCTAACAAGTAATATCTAACAATAATATCTAACAAAGTAATACTAACAAGTTAATATCTAACAAGAATATTAACAATAAATATCTAACAAGTAATATCTAACAAGTAATATCTAACAATTAATATCTAACAATTAATATCTAACAAGTAATATCTAAAAACAATAATATCTACAAGTAATATCTACATGTTAATATTCTTAACAACATTAATATCAACAAATTAATATCTAACAAGTAATATCTAACAAGTATATCTAACAAGTAATGATCTAACAATTAATATCTAACAATTAATACTACAATTAATATCTAACAAGTAATATCTAACAATAATATCTAACAAGTTAATATCTAACAAGTAATATCTAACAAAGTAATATCTAACAATTAATAATTCTAACAATTAATATGCTAACAAGTAATATCTAACAATAATTACTAACAAGTAATATCTAACAAGTAATATCTACATGTAATATCTAACAAGTAATATCTAACAAGTAATATCTAACCAATTAATATCTAACAATTAATATCTAACAATAATATCTAACAAGTAATATCTAACATGTAATATCTAACAATAATATCTAACAAGTATATCTAACAAGTAATATTACAATAGTTAACAATTAATATCTAACAATTAATATCTAACAATTAATATCTAACAAGTAATATCTAACAAGTATATCTAACAAAATATCTAACAATTAATATCTAACAAGTAATATTCTAACAAGAATATCTAACAAGTAATATCTTAACATGTAATATCTAACAAGTAATATCTAACATGTAATATCTAACAATAATATCTAACAAGTAATATCTAACATAGTAATATCTAACAAAGTTTACTAATATCTAAACAAGTTAATATCTAACAATTAATATCTAACAAGTAATATCTAACAAGAATATGCTAACAAAGTAATTATCTAACAATTAATATCTAACAATATAATCTAACAAGTAATATCTAACAAGTAATATTCTAACAAGTAATATCTAACAATAATATTAAACAAGTGAGATCTTAACAGTGAATATCTAACAATGTAATATCTAAACATGTAATATCTAACAATAATAATCAACCAAGTTAATATCTACACAAGTAAATATCTAACAGTAATATCTAACAAGTTAATATAAATTAATAAGTCATATTAACAAAGTTAATATCTAACATAGTAATATTAAACATTAATATCTAACAAGTAATATCTAACAATAATATTAACAAGTAATATCTAACATGTAATATCTAACAAGTATATCTAACATGTATTATCTAACAATGAATATCTAACAACGTAATATCTAACAATAAATATCTAACATAAAATCTAAACAATCATATCTAAACAAGTTAATATCTAACATATCTACAATAATCTAACAAGTAATATCTAACAAGTAATATCTAACAAGGAATATCTAAACAAGTAATATCTAAAAAGTAATATCTAACAAGTATATCTAACAATTAATATCTAACAAGTAATAATCTAACAAGTAATATCTAACAATTTCAATATCTAACAATAATACTTCTAAACAATTAATATCTAACAAGTAATATTCTAACAAGTAATATCTAACAATTAATATCTAACAATTAATATTAACAGTAATATCGAAACAAGTAAGATCTAACAATTAATATCTAACAATTAAGAGCTAACAATTAATATTCTAACAATTTAATATCTAACAAGTAATAATCTAACAAGTAAGATCAACAATTTTAATATCTAACAAGTAATATCTAAACAATTAATATCTAACATAGTAATGATCTAACAAGTAAATCTAACAAGTATATCTAACAATTAATATCTAACAATTATATCTAACAATTAATATCTAACAAATTAATAGCTAACAAAGTAATATCTAACAATTAATAAATCTAACAACGTAATATGCTAACAAGCATATCTAACAAGTAATATTCTTAACCAATTAATATCTAACAATTAATATCTAAACAATTCACAACCAACTAGCCAATTACACACACATTACGTAAAGGAACGACGCGTGGAAAATTACCGCTGCGCTACACGATACGTAACTAGATACATTTCCAGATAGATGCACTGACCCTGGTCAAAAGGAGTGCCTATATCAGGGTTAATATGGTGCCTATTTGGACACTATGCCTCAGTGCTAGGAAAAATGACAAACCCACCCTTTGCTGACATTGGGGCTGACCTCTCAGCGTGTGGTTAAAACGTCCACCAGTTTGCCCATGCTTACTTCTGGCTTGAATGAATAAGTTTTCCTGTATGTCACTTACAGATGTGACGAATAGACTGCCGCTGGGCCGTAATGGCGGCCGCCCTGGAGGTGTGGATGAATGGAGTCATATGGAGCCGTAATGGCCCCCGCCAAAAGGCAAGAAGTGCAAGGATTAGCCTGAACGTTTAAGCTTCATCACCCTGCAGCACCAGACACGGCTAATGCGAGAGCATAGATTTAGGTGATTCAGGAGGAGACAAGAGCAGAGCGGAGGGAGTGGAGGGGAGCGGACCTTAGCGACAAGACACATTCATGATGAAGGGGGGATGTTGAGATGTGTTAGAGACACACCATGATGAAGGGGATGTTGGATGGGGTTAAGGGAGGACACACCATGAATGAAGCGGGGATGTGAGATGTGTTAGAGACACCACCATTTGATGAGGGGGATGTGAGATGTGTTAGAGGACACACCATGATGAAGGGGGGATGGTGAGATGGTTGTAGGACCACAAGTTTCTATTAGTAGTGTTCTTATTTACTACTATTATAGTGATTAGTTTTCAGTGATGTAGTTGTAAATAAAGGTTTTAAATGATATGCAGGAAATAGAACGAGTCCTCTGCTTTTAAACCGTTCGTCGGCACGAACGGGTTTTGTCCTGTACTCTCTTAGAAATAAGGCGCCTTTCTTAGAACCTTCTACCTGCTAGAACACGTGGTCCTCTTCTCTAGCAGGGGCGGTAATTGGGGTATCAAAAATACGAAAATCAAGGAGTATGGAATTACTTTTCATAATGCCAATGTACATGTATATCTATTTTCCTAGAAATGTTGTGTAAATGAGCTTTTATTGTTAGAAGGACATTTTTAAAGAGATTGGTATGTTTTTTCACTATCTAATCATGGAAAGTAGCTGTTCGAATGGACAGATGTGTTTGTTTAAAATCAGCAACTTGATATTTTCATTTTCAGGAGAGACAAATAATATATTGTTTGGTTGTTTGCCAAAATGCTATATATCTGCCCCACTTTCTCAGATAAATAAGTAGTACTGCTAGGTTTTACATCAAATTTAAGCAAGTAACTATTTTTTTATGAAAAGAAATGTATAAATGATACGGTTTGTGAACATTAAAATATATGATATTTTTAAATCATTCAATCAGTTAATGTGAGACCTGTAGGTAAAACAGTTACATGTTAGTCATTTAGCAGAGCGCTCTTATCCAGAGTGACTTTAGCGCGTTCATTCTTAAGATCAGCGGCGAGGTGGACAACCACATATCAACCGTCAAAAACATAAGGATATGAACATTCAATTCCAGCTAAACAATGAATATATAGTAATATCAGACTGGCCACCCCTAGAGGGACACAAACACCATACATGTTGTAATATCAGGCTGCACCACTAGAGGGATACAAACACCCAGATACATGTTGTAGTACATCAGGCTGGCCACCACTAGAGGGGGACACAAACACCAATACATGTGTAATATCAGCCGCCACCACTAGAGGGACACAAAACATCAAGAACATGTTGTTAATAGCCAGGCTGCCACCACTAGAGGGACTCAAACACCAAGACATGAATATCAGGCTGCGGGCACCACTAGGAGGGACTCAAACATCAATACATTGTAAATACCAGGCTGCACCATAGAGGACTCAAACATCAAGACATGTTGTATACCAGTGCTGCCACCACTAGAGGGACCCCAAACATCCAATACATGTTGTAATACCAGGCTGCCACCACTAGAGGGACTCCAAACATCAAGACATGTTGGAATACCAGGCTTGCCCACCACTTAGAGGACCAAACATCAATACATGTTGTAATACCAGGCTGCCACCACTAGAGGACTCAAAACACCAATACATGTTTGTAAATACCAGGCTGCACCACTAGAGGGCTCAACACCAAGACATGTTGTAATACCAGGCTGCCACCCACTAGAGGGACTCAAACACCAATACCATGTTGTAATATCAGGCTGCCACCACTAGAGGGACTCAAACATTTCAATACATGGTTTGTAATACCAGGCTGCCACCACTAAGAGGGACCCAAAACATCAATACATGTGTTAATACCAGGCTTGCCACCCAACTAGGAGGGACCCAAAAACGATCAACACATGTTGTAAGATCAGGCTGCCACACTAGAGGGACCCAAACATCAAACACATTTGTAATACCAGGGGCTGCCACACTAGAGGGACTCAAACACCAAGACATGGAAATATAGGGCTGCAACCACTAGAGGGACTCAAACATCAATACATGTTGTAACTACCAGGCTGCCCCACTAGAGGACTCAAACATCAACTACATTGTGTAATACCATGCTGCCACCACTTAGAGGGACTCAAAACATCAAGGACATGTTGTCAATCCAGGCTGCCACACATAAGAGGGACTCAAAACACCAAGACATGTTGTAATACCAAGGCTGCCACCACTTTAGAGGGACCCAAAACATCAAGACATGTTGTAATACCAGGCTGCCACCACTTTAAAGAGGGGACCCAAACATCAAGACATGTTGTAATACCAGGCTGCCACCACTAGAGGGACCCCACACATCAACCAACATGTTGTATAATCAGGCTGCCACCACTAGAGGGAACTCAAAAACATCAAGAATGTGTAATAACCAGGCTGCCACCACTAAGAGGCGAACTCAAACATGCAAGACATGTGTAATACCAGCTGCCACCACTAGAGGGACCTCAAACACCAGACATGTAAATAATCAGACTGCCACCACTAGAGGACACAAACACAAGACATGTTGTAATATTCAGGCTGCCACCAAGAGGGGACCAAACACCAAGACATGTAATAGCAGGCTGCACCACTAGAGGGACACAAACACCAATACATGTTGAATACCAGGGCTTGCCACCACTAGAGGGACCAAACACCAAGACATGTAATATCAGGGCTGCCACCACTAGCAGGGACACAAACACCAATACATGTTGTAATTACCAGCTGCCCACCACTAGAGGGGACTCAAACATTCAAGACATGTAATATTCAGCTTGCCACCACTAGAGGGACTCAAACCACCAAGGACAATGTTGTAATATCAGGCTGCCACCACTAGTAGGGACACAAACACCAAGGACATGGTGAATATCAGGCTGCCACCACTGAGAGGGACTCAAAACACCAAGACATGTTGTAATATCAGGCTGCCACCACTAGAGGGACTCAAACACCAATACATGTAATATCAGGCTGCCACCACTAAGGGACTCCAAACATTAAAGACATGTGGAATATCAGGCTCCCACACTAGAGGGACTTCAACACCAAGACATGTTGTAATATCAGGCTGCCACCACTTAGAGGGGACTCAAACACCAATTACATTGTAATATTCAGGCTGCCACCACTAGGAGGGGACACAAACACCAAACATGTGTAATTACCAGGCTGCCACCACTAAGACCCCAAACATCAAGACATTTGTAATTATTAGGCTGCCACCACTAGAGGGACTCAAACATCAAGACAGGGTTGTAAATTACCAGGCGCCACCCACTGAGGGACTCAAACATCAAGCATGGTAATAACAGGCTGCCACCAACTAGAGGGGACTCAAACACCAAGACATGTTGTAATATCAGGCTGCCACCACTAGAGGGATCTCAAACATCAAGACATGGTTGGTAAACCAGGCTGCCACCACTAGAGGGACTCAAACATCAAACATGTAATAATCAGGCTGCCACCACTAGAGGGACTCAAACACAAGACATGTTGTAATATCAGGCTGCCACCACTAGAGGACTCAAACACCAAGACATGTTGTTAATACCAGGCCTGCCAACCACTAGAGGACCCAAACATCAAGGACATGTTGTAATTATCAGGGATGTCCACCACTAGAGGGACTTCAACACCAAGACATGTTGTTAATACCAGGCTTGCCACCACTAGAGGGCACTCCAAACATCAAGACAAAATGTAATATCAGGCTGCCACCACTAGAGGGACTTCAAACAAATCAAGACATGTTGTATACCAGGGCTGCCACACTAGAGGGACTCAAACATCAAGACATGTTGTGAATACCAGGCTGCCACCACGAGAGGGTCTCAAAACACAAAGACATGTAAATCAGGCTGCCCACCACTAGAGGCGACACAAACACCAAGACATGTTGTAATACCAGGCTGCCACCACTAGAGGGACTCAAACACCAAATACATGTTGTAATACCAGGCTGGCCACCACTAGAGGGACTCAAACACCAGACATGTTTAATACAGGCTTGCCACCACTAGAGGACTCAAACACCAAGACATGTTGGAATCTTAACAGGCTGCCACCACTTAGAGGGACTCAAAACACCAAGACATGTTGTAATACCAGGCTGCCACCACTAGAGGGACTCCAACACCATATACATGTTGTATAATACCAGGCTGCACCACTTAGAGGGACACAAACATAAAGACATGTTGTAATATCAGGCTGCCACCACTAGAGGGACTCAAACACCAAGACCATGTTGTAATATCAGGCTGCCACCACTAGAGGGACTCAAACACCAAGAACATGTTGTAATATCAGGCTGCCACCACTAGAGGGGACACAAACACAAAAAACATAGTTGTAATAACCAGGCTGCCACCACTAAGGGACTCAAACATCAAGACATGTTGTAATACCAGGCTGGCCACCACTAGGAGGGACTCAAACACCAAACACATGAAATATCAGGCGCCACCACTAGAGGGACTCAACATTCCAATTACATGTTGTAATACCCAGGCTGCCACCCACTAGAGGGACTCAACATAAGACATGTTGTAAGACCAGGCTGCCACCACTAGAGGACCCAAACATCCAATACATGTTGTAATACCAGGCTTGCCACCACTAGCAGGGACTCAAAACATCAAGACATGTGTAATACCAGGCTTGCCACCACTAGAGGGACCCAAACATCAATACATGTTGTATATACCAGCTGCCACCACTAGAGGACTCAAACACCCAATACATGTTGTGAAATACCGGCTTGCCACCACTAGAGGACTCCAACACCAAACATGTTGTAATACCAGGCTGCCACCACTAGAGGACTCAAACACCAGATACATGTTGTATATCAGGCTGCCACCACTTAGAGGGACTCAAACAATCAATACATGTTGTAATTACCAAGGTGCCACCACTAGAGGGGACCCAAACATCAATACATGTTGTAATACCAGACTGCCACCACTAGAGGGGACCCAAACATCAACACATGTGTAATATCAGGCTGCCACCACTAGAGGGGACCCAAACATTCAACACATGTTGTAATACCAGGCTGCCACCAACTAGAGGACTCAAACACCAAGAACATGAATATCAGCTGCCACCACTAGAGGGGACTTCAAAAACATCCATACATGTTTGTAATACCAGGCTGCCACCACTAGAGGGACTCAAAACATCAATACATTTGTAATACCAGCTGCCACCACTAGAGGGACTCAAACATCAAGACATGTTGTATACCAGGCTGCCACCACAGAGGGACTCAAACACCAAGACATGTTGTAACTACAGGCTGCCACCACTAGAGGGACCCAAACATCAAAGACAATGTTGTAATACCAGGCTGCACCACTTAGAGGGACCCAAACATCAAAACATGTTGTTAATACCAGGCTGCCACCCACTAGAGGGACCCACACATTCAACACATGTTGTAATATCAGGCTTTTGGGGGCCCAACCCCCCCCCCAACTGAAGGGGGGGAAAAACTTTTCCAAACATTTCAAAAGTGAAACCCCATGTTATGTTAATACCAGCTGCCACCACTAGAGGGACTCGAAACATCAAGACATGTTGTAATACCAGGCTGCCACCACTAGAGGGACGTCAAACACCAAGACATGTAATATCAGACTGCACCACTAGAGGGACACAAACACCCAAGACATTTGTAATATCAGGCTGCCACCACTAGAGGGGGACCCAAACACCCAAGGACATGAATATCAGGCTGCCACCACTAGAGGACACAAACACCAATACATGTTGTAATTACCAGGCCTGCCACCCACTAGAGGACTCAAACACCAAAGACATGTAATATCAGGCTGCCCACCTACTAGAGGGACACAAACACCAATACATGTTGTAAATACCAGGCTGCACCACGTAGAGGGACTCAAACATCAAGACATGTAATTCAGGGCTTGCCACCACTAGAGGGACTCAAACACCAAACATGGGTGTTAAGATTCAGGCTCGCCACCACTAGAGGGACACAAACACCAAGACATGTTGTAATATCAGGCTGCCACCCACTAAGAGGGACTCAAACACCAAGAATTGTGTAATATCAGGCTGCCACCACTAGAGGGAACTCAAACACCCAAGACATGTTGTAATATCAGGCTGCCACCACTAGAGGGACTCAAACACCAATTAATGTAATATTCAGGCTGCCACCACTAGAGGGACTCAAACATAAAGACATGTTGTAATATCAGGCTGCCACCACTAGAGGGACTCAAAAAACACCAAGACATTGTTGTAATATCAGGCCTGCACCACTAGAGGGACTCAAACACCAAATACACTGGTTAAATTCAGGCTGCCACCACTAGAGGGACACAAAACCACCAATACATGTTTGTAATACCAGGCTGCCACCCACTAGAGGGACCCAAACATCAAGACATGTTGAATATTAGGCTGCACCACTAGAGGGACTCAACATCAAGACATGTGTAATACCAGGGCTGCCACCACTTAGAGGACTCAAACCATCAAGACATGTAATAACAGGCTGCCACCACCTTAGAGGACTCAAACACCAAGACATGGTGTTAATATCAGGCTGCCACCACTAGAGGGACTCAAACATCAAGAACAAATGTTGTAATAACCAGCTGCCACCCAACTAGAGGGACTCAAACATCAAGAACATGTAATATCAGGGCTGCCACCACTAGAGGGACTCAAACACCAAGACATTGTTGTAATATTCAGGCTGCCACCCACGAGAGCGACTCACACACCAAGACATGTTGTAATACAGCTGCCACCACCTAGAGGGACCCAAACATCAAGACATGTTGTAATTTCAGGGGCTGCCACCACTAGAAGGGACTCAAACACCAAGGACATGTTGTAATTTACCAGGCTGCCACCACTAAGAGGACTCAAACATCAAGACATGTTAATTTATCAGCTGCCACCCAACTAGAGGCGACTCAAACATCAAGACATGTTGTAATACCAGGCTGCCACCACTAGAGGGACTCAAACATCAAGACATGTTTGCTAATACCAGCTGCCACCACTAGAGGGGACTCAAACACCAAAAAGACATGTAATATCAGGCTGCCACCCACTAGAGGGGACCACAAAAACACCAAGACATTTGTTAATACCAGGCTGCACCACTAAGAGCGGACACTCAACACCAATACATTGTTGTATACCAGGCTGCCACCAACTAGAGGACCTCAAACACCAAGACATGTTGTAATATCAGGCTTGCCCCACTTAGAAGGGACTTCCAAACACCAAGACATGTGTAATATCAGGCTGCCACCACTTAGAGGGACTCAAACACCAAGACATGTTGTTAATACCAGGCCTGCCACCACTAGAGGGGGACTCAAACACCAATACATGTTGTCAATACCAGGCCTGCCACCACTAGAGGGACACAAACATAAAGACATTGTTTGTAATATCAGCTGCCACCACTAAGAGGCGACTCAAACACCAAGACATGTTGGTTAAATATCAGACTGCCACCACTAGAGGACTCAAACACAAGGACATGTTGGTAATATCAGGCTGCCACCACTTAGAGGGACACAAACACCATACATGTGTAATACCAGGCTTGCCACCACTAGAGGGACTCAAACACCAAGACATGTAATAATCAGGCTGCCACCACTAGAGGGACTTCAAACACCAAAGACATGTTGTAATATCAGGGCTTGCCACCACTAGAGGACACAACACCAATACATGTAATAGCAGGCTGCCACCACTAGAGGGACTCAAGACACCAAGACATGTTTTAATATAGGCTGCCACCACTAGAGGGACTCAAACACCAAGACATCGTTGTAATATCAGCCTGCACCACTAGAGGGACACAAACACCAATCATGTGTAATACCAGCTGCCACCAACTAGAGGGACTCAAACATCAAAACAGGTTGTAATATTCAGGCGCCACCACTAGAGGGAACATCAACACACCAAATACAGTTTGTTAAATATCAGCTGCCACCACGTAGAGGGACTCAAACCACCAAGAACATGTTGTAAATCAGGCTGCCACCACTAGAGGGACGACAAACACAAACTGTTGTAATACATCAGGCTGCCACCACTAGATTGTTAGATATTACTTGTTAGATATTACTTGTTAGATATTACTTGTTAGATATTACTTGTTAGATATTACTGCACTGTCAGAAACTGAGAAGCACAAGCATTTCTCTACACCCCGCCAATAACATCTGATAAAGTCGTGCACATGACCACTACAATTTGATTTGATTTGACGTGTCAGTCTGTGCCTATTGCACCCTATCCCTTATGGGCCGTTGGTCGACAGTAGTGCACTGTAAAGGGGATAGGGTGCGATTTGGGAGGCATGTTAGAGCTGAGGGACGTACCGCTGCACTGCACAGACACGTAGCTACAGCCACATATCTGACTGACGTGAAATGGTTCTATAAGTCAGGTTCAACGTTATGTTATATGTTAGAAGGTGTCATATATATACCTGAGAATATGTCATTTTGAGATTAGCGGGCCGGCGGTAGCCTGGAGGTTAGCGAATTCGGGCACAGTGTATCTATTATGAGCACGGGGTGCACTTCAGGCTGCTACAGCAGGCTAGCTACAGGACCAAAACACTGGAGGAGTTTCAACGCTTTTTGTTGTTGTGGAAATGAACCCCATATTTTATTTACTTTGTTTATGCAACGTCATCTGACTGAGTCTACTTTTTATTGTCACGTCTGCTCCCCACTCCCATTCTCTGGCGCTCGAGGTCTCCAGGCTGCTCATCATTACTCACACCTGTCTCCATCGGACTCACCTGGACTCCATCACGTCATTGATTGCCTCTCCTATATCTGTCACTTCCTCAGTTTCATTCCCGTGTCTGCATTGATGTTGTTATGTTTCTCTTGTCCAGACGCTGTTCTCGTTTAGTTTCATGTCTATTTATCATTAAATCCTCACTCTGTACTTGCTTCCCGTCTCCCAGCGACTGTCGTTACGGAAACGTTACATTTATAGGCAGAGAAGACTGTGCTGTACTGTAGTGGTTCTCAAACCTCTCCTCGGAGACCCCCAGACCTTACATCATGTCGTAAATAGCTCTGAACTAGCTCACCTGGTTCACCTAGTCAAGAGCTTGATGATTAGTTGATGATTCCTTGATGATTCCTTGATGATTAGTTGTAATGAAAGTAAAGGAGAGCAGTATTACTGTTTTCACCAGGATATTTCTTTATGAATATATCAATATAATAAATGAACGTATGAACATGAAATTCAACAAGCAGCATATGAAGACANTAATACTGCTCTCCTTTACTTTCATTACAACTAATCATCAAGGAATCATCAAGGGTATTACTGTTTTCACCAGGATATTTCTTTATGAATATATCAATATAATAAATGAACGTATGAACATGAAATTCAACAAGCAGCATATGAAGACATATTCAAGTGAGACACAGAATATATTAAACACATCATCTTGAAGTCCTCAACACCAAAACATGAGTATTTAATAAGCATACTTATTGTTACTGTGCTAGAGCAGTTCAGTTGTATTGTATGTACATTATATTGTCTAATAGTGTACCGTGTATTGTATTGTACTGTATTGTATTCAAGGTACTGTATTCTATTGTACTGCATTATACTGTATTCTATTGTACTGTATTATACTGTATTGTATTGTACTGTATTATACAGTATTGTACTGTATTATACTGTATTGTATAGTACTGTATGGTTATGTACTGTATTGTATCATACTGTTTTGTATTGTACTGTATTGTATTGTACTATATAGTAATGTATTGTATAGTACTGCATTGTATTGTACTGTATTGTATAATATTGTATAGTACTGTATTGCATATAACTGTATTGTATTGTACTGTATTGTATAGTATTGTACTGTACTGTATAGTATTCTACTGTACTGTATAGTATTGTACTGTATAGTATTGAATTGTATTGTATTGTACTGTATTGTGTAGTATTGTACTGTATAGTATTGAATTGTATTGTATTGTACTGTATTGTGTAGTATTGTACTGTGTAGTATAGTATTGAATTGTATTGTATTGTACTGTATTGTGTAGTATTGTACTGTATAGTATTGTATTGAATTGTATTGTATTGTACTGTATTGTATAGTACTGTATTGTGTAGTATTGTATTGTATAGCATTGTACTGTACTGTATTGTATTGTACTGTATTGTATAGTACTGTATTTTATTGTACTGTATTGTATAGTATTGTATTGTACTGTAATGGGTAGTACTGTAATGTGTAGTATTGTAACACATATATTATGGTCATGAGACAGTGTTAAAGTGTTCAGACAATCAACCATCTGATCAAAACAATGAACCTTACTGTATTATACTGTATTGTATTGTATTATAATGTGTAGTATTGTACTGTATTATACTGTATTGTATTGTACTATAATGTGTAGTATTGTACTGTATTATACTGTATTGTATTGTACTATAATGTGTAGTATTGTACTGTATTATATTGTATTGTACTATAATGTGTAGTATTGTACTGTAACGGTACACATATATTATGGTCATGAGGCAGTGTTAAAGTGTTCTTATCAAAACAATCAACCTTTACTCTGTATTATAAATATATTACATCTTTTATCTCCAGTTATAAACAGAGTGGTTTGAGCACTGAATGCTGATTGGCTGACAGCCGTGGAATACCAAGGGTATGACAAAACATGTATTTTTACTGCTCTAATTACATTGGTAACCAGTTTATAATAGCAATAAGGCACCTCAGGGGTTTGTGGTATATGGCCAAGGGTTGCATCCAGGGCTGTAAGAACAGCCCTTAGCCGTGGTATATTGGCCATATACCACATCTCCTCGTGCCTTTTAATGCTTCAATATCCCTTTGTTTTTGTTGCACATTCAACATCACAATGTAAAGGTATGTTTCAATAATATCCATAATAAACTTACTACAGAGCTATAACATCCCCGCACCAAACAGACGGGAAATAACACAACTCTGATACGGAAATATAGATTTCATATATTTAGTCATAGTATTTAATATATACTTTCATCAATATATAGTTTAATCTCCTATACCTTCCCTCCCTCCCCCCAAAAAACACCCCTTTCTATCACAGTTCACGAGGTCAAATATATTCATATAATAATTTTTTGTAATTTTTTTAACTAAACCTTTGAATATATATTTTGTTGTGTGGCTGGTATGTCTATAATGTTCTGATGATCTGGTCAGGTTTCTTAGGACTCTTCATGATTTTATTTTTTTACCTCAGTCCTTCCATATACTTCTTCAAGGGTCCTAAAACGCAATGAGGCCTTTTTTGAAGTCTTTACAGTGCTTCGGGTGAGGTTTTGGGCTACGTCCCAAATCGCACCCTATACCCTTTATAGTGCACTACGGCACATAGAGCTCTGGTTAAAATGAGTACACTACATAGGGGACATAGAGCTCTGGTTAAAATGAGTACACTACATAGGGGACATAGAGCTCTGGTTAAAATGAGTACACTACATAGGAGATATATTGCCATGTGGAACGCATCCTCTGTGATAAAACAGGAAGAGGAGAAGCTGTCTGGTTTCCTCTTAGCACCTCTCCATCGCCACATTGGTCCTTCCCTCCACATCCACATTGGATTGAATCTCTAATGTAGGGAACTACTTTTGTAGGGCACTACTTTTGACCTAGAGCCTGAACTACATTAGGATAGGCTGTCATTTGAGACGTAACCCACTGTTCCCTGCCACCCTGTCTACATACTCTATCTATCTGATCACCCTGTCTACATAACTATATCTATCTGATCACCTGTCATACATAATCTATCTATCTGATCACCCTGTCTACATAACTATATCTATCTGATCACCCTGTCTACATAACCTAATCTGATCACCCTGTCTACATAACTCTATCTACTCATCACCCTGTCTACATAATATATATCTGATCACCCTGTCTACAATAACTATATCTATGCTGATCACACTGTCTACATAACTATATCTATCTGATCACCCTGTCTACATAACTCTATCTAGATCACTCCTGTCTACTATCACTATATCTATTCATCACATCCTGTCTCTACATAACTATATCTATCTCCCCCAACCCTCCATCCCCAACCCTCCACTCCAACCTCTCACCCACCTCCATCCCAACGCCTCTCCCCCAACCTCCACTCCCCATACCCTCCTCCCCACCTCCATCCAACCCTCTCCCCCAACCCTCCACTCCCCAACCCTCTCCCCCAACCATCCACTCCCAGCCCCTCACTCCCCAACCTTCTCCCCCCTCTCTCTCAGCACTGGTCCTCCCCCAAGGACTCCGAGTTCTCTCCCAGGTCGATGGAACCTGAGGACCTCCTCATCTTCCCTCTCCCTGGTACTCCAACCAGACCGGACCCCACCAGGCCTCCAGGCCCCCCAGGCAGCCTTCCTCCCCCGTGCCCAGGGTAGACCTCCATGGAGCTGGATATGGACTGGAGTGAGTGGTCCCTGAAGTAATGGAAGGCCTCCTGGTCGAGGTAGTTCTGCTCCTCCCTGAGACCCTGCTCCAACACTTTGCGCTTGTGCCGAAACTCAATGACCGTCTTGGTGTAGGAGTTGAGGGTGGTGACGGAAGCTGCCATGCAGCAGGTGAAGGAGCCCCATGCCAGGCTGAGGGAGAGAGAGGGAGGGAGAGAGAGGGAGAGAGAGTGGGAGAGAGTGGGAGAGAGAGAGGGAGAGAGACTGATTCAGCCAATGGAAATTCCTCTTCTTCCTCTTGAGTGTGTGTTTGTGAACGTGCGTGTGTGTCTGCGTGTGCGTGTCCCAGACAACAGCTGTCTTCTCTAGCTCCAGCCATAGACGTGGAAGATAGAAAGTCAAGGACAATCTAAGGTACACCCAAATGGCACCCTATGCGCATATAAGGTGGAGTCTGGCCAAAAGTAGTGCACTATGTAGGGAATAGGGTGCCATTTGGGACGAAGCGCCTAGAGAAAACAGCCATATGTGTTGGTGTTTGTAAAWACGGCTGGGTTGATATGGACACAACGGTCGGTCGTCAGCTGGTTTCTAGATGGAGATGGTGCTTGTGTTCCGAGATYGAGATGGACAGTATAGAATGACATGGAATGAATAGAACTTCTAGAATGTTCAGTGCATTCTGGAATCACTGGTTTATKTACTACACCATTTCTGCTGCTTTTCGACTGTGACACCAGTSTTTCACTGGAGAAATGTACAGTAAGTAACCAATCATATTCAGACAACGATATGGCTTCAGAATGAGTACTGACCAGAGGAACAGTCATCACTCATACCAAACACACAGACAGACAGTATGAAGGTGAGTGCACTTCGCTAATAGGTATGCATAGGTAATAATGGTAGAGGGTTAGGGATTGGGATGGCACTCGTCTATTAGAAGACCAGATGGAGAGGCAGAAACGGTGTTTCTGGAGTTATCCATTACCATGGTAGGGCAACTTATGTACACTCATGCTACTGACGTCATACACGTTAGGACACTTGAATCGAAAAGGCCACAGTATTGGAGTGAGTTGGTAGGTTTGTGTTTCTGAAGTTACATATAGTTCAGCAGTTTATATATGGTTTAATGATTTGATGATGTTGACATAGCAGTGGGTTGGTTATGATTAATGAAGTATGACGCCTAGGGATGATATTTGGTGTTTATATTTGATTACAGGAGTATTTTATATGAAGGTTGCATGAACTCGGAGACGGTATAGCTCCGCAATAGAGAGAGTATATCGCAGCAGCAATGGTATTATGATTTCCAGGCGTGTAATCAGATAGGGATTGGATTTAAATCTTTTGGAGACTAGATTAGCAGGAGTTAGGAGATGCAGGAATTTAGCTGTTCTTGCAAATAGGGCAGGGACTATAGTGTTTTCATAGGGGATCCTGGGACAATGATAAATTAAGCATTGGTTACTTGAGACGGTTCTTATCAATAAGCGTATTATGCTTATGGTTGATTGAGGGCGGCCTACGTTAGCTCAACCGTCCCGCCCCCCGGCGGTCCGCGCCCGCCCACTGATGCCTGTAGAGGTTATTAAACCTCTCTGTGTGTGTGTGTGTGTGTGTGTGTGTGTGGTGTGTGTGTGTGTGTGTGTGTGTGTGTGTGGTGTGTGTGTGTGTGTGTGTGTGTGTGTGTGTGTGGGTGTGTGTGTTGTGTGTGTGTTGTGTGTGTCTGTAGTGTGTGTTTCCTGTTCTGTGTGTGTGTCTCCTAGGTCTGCTAGGCATGGTGGCCATATGATGTCACCCAGGTTTCCAGATGCACAGTGTAGTCTGGGTCCCTGAAGATCTGGAGACCACCACACCTGGGGACTATGGATGTCCTTCTGTCAGCTCACACTCTTGGTGGCTGTATGATAAACTGTTACCTGTCTCCTATCCTGTCTTGTCTGTCTGTCTGTCTGCATCTGTCTGTCTGTCTGTCCTGTCTGTCTGTCTGTCTGTCTGTTGTCTGTCTGTCTGTCTGTCTGTCTTGTCTGTCTGTCTGTCTGCTTCTGTTCCTGCTGTCTGTCTGTGCTGTCTGTGTGTTTGTCTGAGTAATGACGTTTCCTCTGGTCAGACTCATACTGTCTGTCTGTCTGTCTTAATGTTTGGTAATGGAGTAATGACTTCCCGTCCTCGCAGCATCATACGAACTCCGGCCAGTAACTGCTCCTGTCGTGTCTGTCTGTCTGTCTGTCTGTCTGTCTGCTCTGTCTGGTTCTGTCTGTAACTGTCGGTCTGTCTGTGCTGTGCTGTCTGTCGCTGTCTGTCCTGGTCTGTCTGTACTGTGTGTTGTGTTTGGTATGAGTAATGATGCTTCCTTAATCTGGTCGAGTACTCATACTGTCCTGTCTGTGTGTTTGTAATGAGTGATGACTGTTCCCTGCGTGGTCAGTACTCATACTGTTGTTTGTTCTGTATGCTTTGGTATGAGTAATGAGCCAGTTCCTCTGGTGTAGACTCATACTGTCTGGTCTGTGTGTTTGTATGAGTAAATGATGTTCCCTCTTGGGCAGTACTCATACTGTTGTCTGTGTGTTTGGTATGAGTAAATGACTGTTCCGTCTGGGCAGTACTCATACTGTCTGTCTGTGTAGTGTTGGGTTGAGTGGCATGACTGTCTTCCTCTGGTCAGTAGCTGCATACTGTCTGTCTGTGTGTTTGTATGAGTGAATGACTGGTTTCTTTGGGCAGAGTAACTCGATACTGTTCTGTCTGTGTGTTTGGTATGAGTTAACTGACCTGTCCTCTGCGGCAGTAACTCCATACTGCTGTCTGATTGTAGTGTTTGGGTATGAGTGATGACTGTTCTTCTGGTCAGTACTCATAACTGCTGTCTGGTGGTGTTGTGGGTATGAGTAATGATGTTCCTCTGGTCAGTACTCATAGCTGTCTGCACTGTGTGTTTTGGTGATGAGTAATGATGTCCTCCGTACTGGGTCAGTACTACATACTCTCTGTTCTGTTGTGTTTGGTATGAGTAATGCCACTGTTCCTCTGGTCAGTTACTCATACTGTGTGTCCTGTGTGCTTGGTATGAAGTAATGACTGTCCCTCTGGTCAGGTAATCATACTGTGGTTCTGTGTGTTTGGTATCGAGTACATGATGTCCCCTCTGGGTCAGTACTCATACGTCTGTCCCTGTGTGTGTTTGGTATGCCAGTGATGACTGTTCTCTCTGGTCAGTAACTCATACTGTCTGGGTCTGTCTGTGTGTTTGGTATGAGTAATGACTGTTCCTCTCGGTGACAGTACTCTACTGTCTGTGTCTGTTGATGTTTGGTATGAG
>NW_019957608.1:0-15000 GCF_002910315.2 Salvelinus sp. IW2-2015 | reverse complement strand
TTATAAATGAGTTACCCTTGATGTTGTATCTGGGTATAAATGAGTTATCTTTGTGTGTATGTATAAATGCTAATACCCTTGTTGTATGTTATAAAATAGTTATCCTCTGAGTGTAGGTAAAAATGGGATTACCCTCGGTGATGGTATGTAAGAGTAATTTACGCTGGAATTATAATGAAGTTACCTCGTGTGTATGATATAAATGAGTTATCCTCTGTGTGTATGGTATAATGAGTTATCCTTGGTCATGAGTAACCCTGGATGGTATAAATGAGTTATCCTCTGTTGTGCTATGGTTATAATTGAGTTTATCCTCTGTGTATGGTATAAAATGAGTTACCCTCTGTGTGTAGTATAAATGAGTTATCCTTCTGTGTGTATGGAAAATGAGTTATCCTCTGTGTGTATTGGATATAAATGAGTTATCCTGCTTGTTGTATGGTATAAATGAGTAGCCTCTGTTGAGTATTGGTATAAATGAGCTTATTCCTCTGTCTGTATGCCGTATAAATGAGTTATCATCTGCGTAGTATTGGTATAAACTGAGTTACCCTTCTGTTATGAGTAATAAATGAGTTATACCTCTGTTGTAATGGTCATAGAATGAGTACCTCTGTTTGTATGTATAAAGAGTTATTCTCTCTGTGTATGGTATAAAATGAGTTATCCTTTGGTATGGTATAAATGAGTTATCCTCTGTTGTGTATGGTATAAATGAGTTATCCTCTGTTGTAGGATATAAGTGTGTATAGCGTATGATGAGAGATTAATTGTTGGGACCCTAATAACCAGCTCCTAGCTTCTCTCTCTCTTCCCTGACATTATCTCGCATTGATACATGGCTTTGTCAAGACAGGTTATTACTTACACTACCATCGGAGCTCTCTCCAAAGAGACCTATTTTCATAGACTCTGTTAGTGTCCCAAATGGCACACCCTCCTCAGTTTTTGTAGTGCCACTACTGTTGACCAAGCCCCAATAAGCTTCTGGCGTCAAGAGTAGTGTGCTACTGATAAGGAATAGGGGCACGTTTGAACACAGAATGCAGCCTCTCCCTCCTTTGAAGATGCTGTGCCGCTCCCCATTTTCTTAAAACATGCCTTCATTTATTGGGCTGGTCTGCTAGGGCACAGAGGCAGCATTAAGCAATCCGAGTAAGGGAGGAAAAGTATGTTGGGGCGCTAGAGCAGGAATATAAACAATAAAACGATTGTGATCACAGAGATATCATCAGTTCAAACTCCCACATAGAGCAAAGCGTTATCGATATCTCAGCTAAACATGGATCTTCTATTAGATGATTGATACGACTGTTGCCTGGCCCTTTCTTCGTCATGTGTTATAGAGGTCGGCGGTGGGTTGTAGCATTGTGTTGTAGGGATGTTGTGTGGTGATGCATACTGTGTAGTGATGGTGTGTTAGATTGAGTTAGGTGAGTGTGTTGCTTGAGCTGTGGTGAGTAGCTGTGGAATGGAGTGTTGTGTGTGTCGTGTTATGTGTGTGGGCATCACTGTTGACTTGTGCAGATGTGTGGTGTGTGTGTGTTGTTGTTTATGGCCCTGATGGCAGGAAAAGAGATTATGCTGTAGTGTGTGACATGTGAAGCCTGCAAGGTTTGAATGAGGACGGGCGTGCTATAATGAATGGCCGAACGGAAGCAAATGGAATGGCATCAAACACCCTGGACACCATTGGAAAACCATTGTTGTTTGATGGTTATTCATACCATTCACTCTGTTCCCTAACAGCCAGAAGAGAATGCTGAAAGTAATGGCTGTCATTCATCACCCAGGCGTCTTCCTGTTACAGAGGCGCCATCTTTGAAGTGGGACAGGAGATTGGGCGGACACTCAGTGTGCGTGAGCGCATTCATTTCACAGCATTGGTTGACACATCACAATCATAAATGCAGTCAGACAGACAACAACACACACCCATGGAAACAGGACAGGTCTCAGAACTGATGTTCAAAACAAACGCTGAGGAACAGGACAGGTCTCATAACGTAATAATGATTGTCAAAAACCCTAGCATGAGCGGAACAGGGACAGTCTCATAAACTGATGTAAAACAACCTGAGGGAACAGAAGACAGGTCGTCTAAGCTGATGTCAAACACCTGAGGGGAACATGGACAGTTCATAACTGAATGTCAAAAACACCCTGCAGGGGAAAACAGGACAGGTCTCATAACTTGATGTCATAACAATACATCCTGAGGGGAACAGGACAAGTCTACTAAACGTACTGATGTCAAAAACCACCCTGGAGGGGACAGGAGACAGGTCTCATAACATGATCAAAACAACCTGAGAGGGAACAGGACAGGTCTCATAACTGATGTCAAAACAAGACCTAGAGTGGGAATTCAGATGGAGCGAGTGGATCTCCATAACTGATGTCAAAACACCCTGAGGGAACAGGACAGGTCTCATAAACTGATGTCAACACCCTCGAGGGAAAACAGGACAGTGTGCTCATAAACCTGATTCAAAACAACCTGAGGAGAACATGGTCTCTTTCCTGGTGAGGGTAGGTCAATGACGACTGGCTTTCACAGTCACACAAACAATACGGATCAGTGATTTAGAG
The DNA here is from genome assembly GCF_002910315.2 of Salvelinus sp. IW2-2015. Lineage (NCBI taxonomy): Eukaryota > Metazoa > Chordata > Actinopteri > Salmoniformes > Salmonidae > Salvelinus > Salvelinus sp. IW2-2015. Next base: position 12,408 of record NW_019957608.1, on the reverse strand, counting down.
AAAATATTTTCCTGCATTGTTGTGGTCATGTTTAAGGGTTCATGCTTGATTTTGACACTGGTAAACATGTAATGGGCTATTCCTCTGGTCACAGTCATCTTCTCCATTTAACCCTTAATAGAGATGTCATCCTTACAATAGGTTGTCACGATCGTCTTGATGAGGAAGAGTAGACCAAGGCGCAGCGTGATACAAATACATCTTCTTTTATTAGAGAAGACGAAACACGAAAACGAACACTTTTACAAATACTAAACAAAACAACAAACGACCGTGAAGCTACAAACGAAAGTGCAGMCACAAGCTACTAACGTTAGACATAGACAATTACCCACAACAGCCTAATGCCTATGGCTGCCTTAAATATGGCTCCCAATCAGAGACAATGAAAGACAGCTGTCTCTGATTGAGAACCACTCAGGCAACCATAGACATACCTAGACACCTACACTGAACACAACCCCATAAACTCTACAAAACCCCCTATACAATACAACCACCCAAGACGAGACAAATACACACAAACATCCCCCCTGTCACACCCTGACCTAACTAAAATAATACAGAAAACAAAGATAACTAAGGCCAGGGCGTGACATAGGTAGACAAAGCCAACGTCCCAAATACCACCCTATTCTCTACATTAGTGCACTACTTCTGAATAGGGTGCCATTTGGGAACATTTTAAGGTTATTCATCATCCTCTGGCGAAAAGTGCAGGTGCTTTCTAACAACAGAAAGCCTAAAACCCCAAAACCCGGTYAAGAAAACAACAAATGACTCTTCCACTAGTCTAGTTCATTAGTTCTGATGTTCCTGCCACCGCTGTTCATTCTAGCATGGCTATCTAGCGACTACCATCCCAGGTAGGACAGGCAGAGTCCTGTGAGGCCAAGCTAGGGCTGGGCTGTGGTTATGTGGTTGTGATGTTAGATCCACCCGACTGGGATGGCTCTGGATGGCATGGGGGACTCTGGGAGCACATAGAGAGAGAGACACCAGAGACAGTGTGGTGCAGAGTGTCACAGTGTTCCAGCAGCCCCAGGGTTTACTGTCCACTCACATCAATCCATGTTGAGGAAAACAGCCTCCCAGGAATAGTGCTGCCTTGCTTTCTGGTCTGATTGGGTTCCTCTGTCACCACCTCTCTGCCATCACATCCCCTTCCCTCTCCTCTCCTCCCCTCTCCTCTCTCTGCCATCTCCTCTCCTCCCCTCTCCTCTCTCTGCCATCTCCTCTCCACTCCTCCTCTCATATCCTCTCCTCTATGCCTTCTCCTCTCCTTCCCTCCCATTTCTTCTCCTCCCCTCTCCTCTTTCTGCCTTCTCCTCCTCCTCTCCTGCCCTCTCCTTTCTCTAACATCTCCTCTCCTCTGCTATCTCCCCTCCTCTCCTCTCCTCTCTTCTTCTTCACCTCTCCTTTCATCCTAACCTCCACTCTTCCTCCCCTCCTCTCCCATCCTCTCCCTGCTATTTTCCCTCCTCTCCTATCATACTCCTCTCTCCTCCTCTCCCTGCTATCTCCCCTCCCCTGCTCTCCCCTCCTCATCTCCTCTCATCCTATCCTCCTCTCCCCTCCTCTCCATCTTCTCTTCTCTCTCTCTGCACTGACTCCTCAGTCTCCCTAGTCTCCACTGACTGAAGCTCTCAATGTTTTTTAGACAATGTCTATATTGTTTTAAAGTCGTCTTCTGAACATAGTCCTTGTAATACATGTATTGTATTTGTTGATTTATCATACAATTGTTGATGTATTTATCAAATGTAGTGGAAAGGACATGAATTAACATTTTAGTTTTCACATCACTATAAATATGCTTGAGTTAGCTGGCTACTGTAGCTGAAAAGCCTTGTCCAACGCTAGGAGACTCTAACATGAAACCTGGCCAAACACAACCACATAAAAGAGAGAGAGAGCAGTATTGGAGAGAGAACATTATGCAGAAGCAATGTGATTCTCCATGATGGAGGACATGTTCATATGGAGGGCTTTGGAGTGTGGCTGCTCCTCATTGATTGTGAGCAGGCACAATGCCACCAACAGGGACACAGATTCATCAACCAGCTAGCCGCATATTTAAACCAGAGTGAGGACGCTAACAATGACCAACCATCCAATCATGAATAACTCGGAGAGCGAAACGTACCACCAGCAACTAGAGATGGGTACAGTTATTCAAATATCCAGACGGACATTAGTATTCTATTTCTTTGGAAAGAATACATTTTTGAGAAAGAAAGGCCTATTTTTTACTTTATCTAAAATTCACATAAAATCTATTTGACATTGCTACATAGCATACAAGGATAAACCATTACATTGCTACATAGCCTACAAGGATAAACCATTACATGCTACATAGCCTACAAGGATAAACCATTGACATTGCTACATAGAACCTACAAGATAAACCATACATTGCTACATAGCCTACAAGGATAACCATTACATTGCTACATAGCCTACAAGGATAATAAACCATTACATGCTTACATAGCCTACAAGGATAAAACCATTACATTGCTACATAGCCTACAAGGATAAACCTATACATTGCTACATAGCCTACAAGGATAAACCATTACATTGCTACATAGCCTACAAGGATAAACCATTACAATTGCTACATACCTACAGAAAACCATTACATTGCTACATAGCCTCAGGATAAACATGCTAACTACCTACAGGAAACCATACATTGCTACATAGCCTACAAGATAAACCATTACATTGTACATACCTACAAGGATAAACCATTACATTGCTACATAGCCTACAAGGAAACCATTACATTGCTACATAGCCTACAAGATAAACATTACATTGACTACATAGTCTACAAGGATAAACCATTACATTGCTACATAGCCTACAAGGATAAACCATTACATTGCTACATAGCCTACAAGGATAAACCATTACATTGTCCTTTTTAAGAAAACAACATGAGCATGAGTGTGTCTCATATAAAAGACACACCCGTAGCCTACACCCGTAGCCTACACCCGTAGCCTACACCCGCAGCCTACACACGTAGCCTACCCCCGTAGCCTACACCCGTTTCACACCTGTGGCTTGTTTTTGTCGGTCAATCAAAGCAGCTCTACAGTCAGATGCTTCATGTGTAGTGAAGTGTTAGATTTCCAGCCAATGCAAAATGGAATTAAAATTACAGAAATAAGTTGGCTAAATAAGAAGGAGTAGGCTACAATGATCAACTGAAAGGTAGGCTGTTGTTTCATATGAATGGAGTTGCTGTAGACAAGGATGGGAAGCGCAGAAAAATAGACTCAATTAATTCAAATCGAATCAAATTGTATTTGTCACACGCCGTATACAACAGGTGTAGACCTACCATGAAATGCTTATTTGCAAGCTCTTAACCAACACTGGTTCAAGAAATAGAGTTATGAAAATATTGGCTAAATAAACTAAAGTATAAAATAAAAAGTAACAAAATAAAATAACAATACAGAGGCTATATACAGGGGGTACCAGTACCGAGTCAATGTGCGTGGGTACAGGTTAGTCCAGGTCATTTGTACATGGAGGTAGGGGTAAAGTGACTAGGCATAAATAATAAACAGCGAGTTGCAGCAGTATAAAAACAAAGGGAGGTCAATGTAAATATTCCGGGTGGCCATTTGATTAATTGTTCAGCAGTCTTGTGGTTTGTGGGTAGAAGCTGTTAAGGAGTCTTTTGGACCTAAACTTGGCGCTCCGGCACCTCTTGCCATGCGGTAGCAGATAGAACAGTGTATAACTTGGGTGACTGGAGTCTTTGACAATTTTTTGGGCTTTCCTCTGACACCGCCTGGTATATAGGTCCTGGATGTCAGGAAGCTTGGCCCCAGTGATATACTGGGCCGTACGCACTACCCTCTGTAGCGCCTTGCGGTTGGATGCCGAGCAGTTGCCAAACCAGGCGGTGATGCAACCGGTCAGGATATTCTCGATGGTGCAGCTGTAGAACTTTTTGAGGATCTGGGGACTCATGTCAGATCTTTACAGTCTCCTGAGGGGGAAAAGGGGTTGTCATGCTCTCTTCACGACTGTCTTGGTGTGTTTGAACCATGATAGTCTGTTGGTGATTTGAAGACCAAGGAACTTGAAACTCTCTACCCTCTCCACTTCAGCCCTGTCGATGTGAATGGGGGCATGTTCGGCCCTCCTTTTCCTGTASTCCATGATCATCTCCTTTGTCTTTGTCACATTGAGGGAGATGTTGTTGTCCTGGCACCACACTGCCAGGTCTCTGACCTCTTCCCTATAGGCTGTCTCATCGTTGTCGGTGATCAGGCCTACCACTGTTGTGTCTTCAGCAAACTTAATGATGGTGTTGGAGTTGTGCTTGGCCACGCAGTCGTGGGTGAACAGGGAGTACATGAAGGGACGAAGCACGCACCCCTGAGGGGCCCGCGTGTTGAAGATCAGCTTGGCAGATATATTGTTGCCTACCCTTACCACCTGGGGGCAGGCCAGGATCCAGTTGCAGAGGGAGATGTTTAGTCCCAGGGTCCTTAGCTTAGTGATGAGCTTCGTGGGCACTATCGTGTTGAAAGCTGAGCTGTAGTCAATGAACAGCATTCTCACATAGGTTTTCCTTTTGTCCAGGTGGGAAAGGGCAGTGTGGTGTGCGATTGAGATTGCATCATCTGTGAATCTGTTGAGGTGGTATGCAAATTGGAATGGGTCTAGGATTTCCGGGATGATGGTGTTGATGTGAACCATGACCAGCCTTTCAAAACACTTCATGGCTACCGATGTGAGTGCTAAGGGGTGGTAGTCACTTCGCTTTCTTTGGCACGGGGACTATGGTGGTCTGCTTGAAACATGTAGGTATTACAGACTCGGTCAGGGAGAGGTTGAAAATGTCAGTGAAGAAACTTGACAGTTGGTCCGCACATGCTCTGACTACATATCCTGGTAATCCGTCTGCGGCCTTGTGAATGTTGACCTGTTTAAAGGTCTTGCTCACATCGGCTACGGGGAGCGTGATCACACAGTCGTCCGGAACAGCTGGTGCTCTCATGCTTCAGTGTTGCCTTCCTACTTTAGGTAGCTAGCTGGCTAACTTAGCTGGCTATTGTAGCTAGTTAGCTTCTTTACAACAATTTGATGCAGTCAATACAGGCATTACCAGATGGTATGATTGATAAACTATGGCAGCAACAAGTTTGTATAACTAGCGCGAGTTGGTTTGGCTACTCTCTCCCTCTTTCTCTCTCTCGCTCTCTGTCTCTCTCTCCCTCCTGTCACACACAGACTGTCACACACACTGGCACCTGGTCCGGTCCCCCTCAGTGCCGTAGCCTAAAATATTCAAGAAAACGTGTGACCCCAAAAGATCTGTGACTTTTCTCTCTCCTGATCTGCACTTCACCCCTAGGAGGGATGGAGGAATGGGATTGGACATTACTGTCTCATTTGAGGAATTGACGTCTGACACGGCATTGCCATAGCTACCGAAGAGAGAGAGAGAGAGAAAGCAAGAGAGACTGACAAACATAGACAAGAGAGAGAGCGAGAGAGACAGATAAACAGACAGAGAGAGAGACTAGAGAAATAGTGAGAGCGAGAGCTACTAGACTGCATAGGTAAATTAATTGGTACACCTATAGTAGTCAGCAAAGAAAGTCAGCGAAGAAAAACAAATTTTCCTTAAAAGAGGAGAGAGAGAGAGAGAGAGAGAGAGAGAGAGAGAGAGAGAGAGAGAGAGGTGGCTACCAGTATGTCTGAGCGTGTATTTGCAGACTGTGTCTGGCTGATGGAATCTTGTTGAGAAGAGCCGGTGGAATTGTGAAGCAGGATGTCATGAGGCACTTCATCAGAAAAGCTTTTAAATAAAACAGACCGAGGCCTAAAAATAAGACAATCCTCATTACACAAGACGCAAACGTCTGCAACCACACCAGCTATTCAGACACTGAGACAAAAGTAAACGATAAGGAGAATATGGATGGTGAAGTAGCCTAGAAAATCCTTTTATATATATATAAGGTGCATTCGRAAAGTATTCGGACTCCTTCACTTTTTCCACATTTTGTTACGTTACAGCCTTATTCTAAAATCGATTCAATTGATGACCCTAAGCACACAGCCAAGAAAACGCAGGAGTGGCTTTGGGACAAGTCTCTGTCCTTGAGTGGCCTAGCCAGAGCCCAGACTTGAACCCGATCGAACATCTCTGGAGAGACCTGAAAATAGCTGTACAACGACACTCTCCATCCAACCTGAGGACCAGCTTTAGAGAACCTGCAGCGAAGAATGGGWGAAACTCCCCAAATACAGGTGTGCAAAGCTTGTAGTGTCAAACTCAAGAAGACTTGAGGCTGTAATCGCTGCCAAAGGGGCTTCAACAAAGTACTGAGTAAGGGTCTGAATACTTATGTAAATGTGATATTTCAGTTTATTGCAAACATTTCTAAAAACCTGTTTTTGCTTTGTCATTATAGGGTATTGTCCGTAGATTGATTAGAGGAAAAAACGATTTAATCAATTTTATAATAAGGCTGTAACGTAACAAAATGTGGAAAAGGTCGAGGTCTGAATACTTCCCGAATGCACTGTAAATATATATGTGTGTCCCAAATGGCACCCTCTTCCCCATATAGTGCACTACTTTTGACCAGGGTCAATAAATTTGTCTGTAGCCTAGCAAATACTTTTTTCCCTCCCAACTTGATCTAATCTTCTAGGGCTGTCCCCGACTAAAAAATATCTTGGTGGACCGAGAGTCGTCTGTTCTTTCAACCAATCGATCGGTAGAAATGTCAAAACGTGTATTTTTCAATATATAGACACATCCTACGTGTTTTAATCAAACCAACTATATGCACTGAGCTTGTCTGATGCTTTAATCACACTGTTTTTATTTATTTATTTATTTTGAATTTTTACCCCCCTTTTTCTCCCCAATTTCGTGGTATCCAATTGTTAGTAGTTACTATCTTGTCTCATCGCTACAACTCCCGTACGGGCTCGGGAGAGACAAAGGTCGAAAGCCATGCGTCCACCGAAACACAACCCAACCAAGCCGCACTGCTTCTTAACACAGCGCGCATCCAACCCGGAAGCCAGCCGCACCAATGTGTCGGAGGACACCGTGCACCTGGCGACCTTGGTTAGCGCGCACTGCGCCCGGCACAGGAGTCGCTGGTGCGCGATGAGACAAAACCCTCCCTAACCCGGACGACGCTAGGCCAATTGTGCGTCTCCCCACGTAGGGAGGCCTAATCACACTGTTTGATTAAATAATTAAGACACACAAATGACTAGACGGAGTCCGACCGCAATTAAATTGATTGTGCGGGCCGGGCTCAGACATGCTGCACTGTGTAAAAAAAAATGTCAGCCAGTGACTGTGTGACTAGCACCTGTTGTCTCTCTCTCCTCCATGCTACAGCGACCATCACAGAACATCAACAGTGTTTATCTCRCTGTCCGTGTTGCTGAAGCTGCAACATAATTACACCCATTTCTGACTGAACAGCTCTGTTATCGAAATCTATCATTTGTTTAGGAAAAACATTCCCTATTCCCTTTAACCCTTGCTTGTTTTACATGACACATGTAAGTGTAACCGATGTAAAATGGCAAGCTAGTTAGCGGTGGTGCGCGCTAATAGCGTTTCAATCGGGTGACGTCACTCGCTCTGAGACCTGAAGTAGTTGTTCCCCTTGCTCTGCAAGGACCGCGGCTTTTGTGGAGCGATGGGTAACGATGCATCGTGGGTGTCAGTTGTTGATGTGTGCAGAGGGTCCCTGGTTCGAGCCCAGGAAGGGGCGAGGAGAGGGACGGAAGCTATACTGCTACATATGCATCCCATGCACGTGAACAATAGGCCTTGACCTATAGCATATCATAATCACATCAATAAATTGGTTATAACAAACTCTGAACGCCGTAACACGTGACAGCAAAATGGATGCAGAGGACGTGACAAACTTGAAACGAGGGAATATTTGTTTACTGGTTGCTCAGGAGGTAAAGGGGAAGTCAGATGTGTGTAACACATTTGACTAGTTGTGGAAAATACTGTAGATCAAGAAAAAGAAGGTATGGAGCCAGCGCTGCATGTGTTTGCCAAACAAGTGCTGTTAGATCATCTGACCATTTGGAACAATGTAAACAACACAAAATAAATTATAAGCGTACCAGAGAGTCTGTTGTACTTATTTGTTTTTGTAAAGCCTTTATTACAGCAAAGACTAAAAACAGTTGCCGAAATGGAATGGTTTATTTATTGTTTACAGCTAATTATTCAAGGGTCACTTTATTATTTTATTTTAAAACTAAAATGCTTGATTGCATTTCAAATCATGAATGACTTGTATGCTGTGTGATGACATGAACAAATTCTTGATTGATACAGTAGCCTATATAAGTATTGAAATATAGGCCTAAGTATATTACGGTATTAAGACTAAACAGGATGCGCTCTTAGGCCTACAGCTCAATGGTGGTCAAACAAGGCTGCTATACAAAGCCTACTAATGATAACAACATTACTTATTATTATAATGATCATAATAATAATAGCAATAGTAACAATAAGAAGGAGATCAATAAAAAGGAGGGTTATTATTATTATTTATATAATTTTTCTGACAATTTGGAACAGTGTAAACAACACTAAATAAATGATAAGTAATACCAGGGAGGCTGTTTTAACAAACAACAAAAGTGCAAAGCCTTTATTACAGCTTATCAAAGATTAAAAACAGACAAATTTGTGAAATTGTTTATCCGACATGTTGTGGTCGTGTGAGGCTTGGTGCTCACGGAATCAGTAGACTATTAAACAAACAGTCAAACAGGCAACAGAAGCAGGATGTGTTATTTCTGTAGATATATATGGGTGATTTATAAAGCCAGGAACGTTTATCAGTTAGGCTGTTCAATATTGATCTAATTAAGTTGGGGTTTTCTCTCTCCTCACTTTTCTTAGACAGTTAAGGCAAGGGCAGTTTCCTCATCTCCTAACTCCACTGCTGCCTCCACCGCATTGTTCTCAACACCAATATGCTGGCTAACTTTGCTATTATGCACATAGCAACATGGTCTAGGAATATGCACCAATTCAATTGCGCACTAATGTTTCAGAACCGTGGACAGCAACCGCTATCAAAAGCAGGAGAGAGCGCATTTGTTATAAAACAATATTATTTGTATTAGTGTCGCACCATTGTCCTTAACCATATACATGTCGTAGCACATGTCTTAGAGTGATGGACTGTGCCATCCACACGGCTTCCACAATGGATCAGTCCACTCAGACAGGCTCCAATCAGACAGGTGTCTTGTACACCATGATTTTTTATTGAATTTTTGCTACTGCTCGACTAAAGAAATCTCGTTCGACCAACAGCCTATCGACCAAGCAATCGACCAGTCGACTAAATGGGGTCAGCAATACCATCTTCAAACAAAAACAAAATGGCTGCTGCTGTATAGTTGAGGTTGTTGCATCATCCCATCGCCATCTTTGTGTAACCCAAATGTTTAATTCACACAGTATACAGTTTTTTGTGGCTTCTCAAATCGTTAGAATTCCATGGCAGCCTTAAGTAGGTCACTGAAGCATTTCAGAGAAACTCCCCCCCGAAATGCATAAAAATGCATAAATACACTGCATATTCACCCTTCTACGTACTGCATGTTGGGGTGGTTAAAGTATGTGTTAGGGTGGGAGAGTGCAGAGAGACAAAAGGTAGGATTTGATACACATGAAGGCAATGACCGAGCAATCAACAAATGGTGCAGTGGGTCTAACTGTGTCAGTGGGTCTAAAATTAGTTAAATATTAACCATACAGTAAGTCCCAGAAGTAACTGTTTTGCACTTGAATCATTTTAATCATGTAAACCAGCAGTATTCCGGACCTTGTATGTGTTCCAAGCACTGTGGGCCACACTAACTATGAGCACTCACTGCCTAGGATATTGAGGTCATTTCTCAAATGAATAATACAATAAATTACAATAATAGTCCACATCCGACATGAAACTCAAACTCAATGACCATAGAAATGATGGCGACTCCCCTGTGGGTGACACCAAGTGACAGTCAGGACAGCAGTGACCACAGCTACCTATTATGGCGGTATGGTTGTCTGGTACATACATAMATATTGTAGCAGAGTCACGGTTAGTGAGTTGAGATTACATCAACCGCAAATAAAAGCTTCAATTCAATGAAGCACATCCCATTTCATAATGCTATTCGAAACAGCCTCGCCCCTGTATACTGTATGTTCTGCCGTATTCCCAGTGGCAAGATACTCTACCACACAGGCGTATTGGAGGAGGGTTGTGTTCTTAAACTAAGTTCAGTGCTATTCCAATTTCCTCCCCCAAATAATTTATGAACAAACTGACATTATATATTTTCTTTTTTGTGTTAGACTATGGAGGATTTACTACTTTTAGCTGCCAGTCAGCCTGCCTGATCAAAAAGATGCAAATCACAGCCAGGCAAGCTCTGGGACAGACCTCGAAGCCCCCGCCGCATCGACCTCAGCTAAATCACTCAACCAGTGCTTGACTGCACTTGAACACTCCCCATCATGGATTGTAAAACATTGCATTGGTGAAAATATTGGCTAGTCGGAGTTTCCACCATTATTTAATCCATTGTTTAGATTGGGAGAATGATGGAGAATCGGGACACAACCACTGAAGTACTATAGGTTTACTGTAGGTGTACTATAGGTTTACTGTAGGCGTACTGTAGGTCTACTGTAAGTGCACTGTAGGTGTACTGTATTCATACTATAGGTGTACTATAGGTGTACTGCAGGTGTACTATAGGTTTACTGTCGGCATACTATAGGTGTACTGTAGGGGTACTATAGGTGTACCGTAGGTGTACTACTATACTGTAGATGTATTAAAGGTTTACTGTAGGTGTACTGAAGGTGTACTGTAGGTGTACTATAGTCATTCCGTAAGTGTACTGTATGTGTACAACAAGAGTACGTTTGTGTACTTTTGGTGAACTGTAAGTGTACTATACTTGTACTGTAGGTGTACTGTAGGTGTCATATAAGTGTACTATAGGTGTACTATATGTGTACTGCTATGCTGTAGGTGTAGTGTAGGTGTACTGTGTACTGTAAGTGTAGTATAGGTGTACTGCTATACTGTTTAGTATTACTGTAGGTGTACTGTACATGTACTGTAGGTGTACTGATATATTGTAGGTTTACTGTAGGTTGTACTGTAAGTGTACTATAGGTGACTGCTATTACTGTAGGTTACTGTAGGTGTACTGTACATGTACTGTAGGTGTACTGCTATACGGTAGGTTTACTGTAGGTGTAATGTAAGTGTACTTATAGATGTACTGCTATACTGTAGGTTTACTGTAGGTGTAATGTAAAGTGTACTATAGATGTACTGCTATACTGTAGGTTTACTGTGAGGTGTACTGTAAGTGTACTAAGGTATACTGCTATACTGTAGTTTACTGTAGGTGTACTGTACATGTACTGTAGGTGTACCAAAGGTGAACTGTAGGTGTACTATACATGTACTATAGGTGTACTGCTAACTGTAGGCGTGCTATATTTTTCGTAAGTTGTACTTTAGGTTATATAGGTGTACTATAGGTGTATTTTAGTGTACTGTAGGTGTACTATGGTGTACTGCTATACTGTAGGTGTACTGTAGATGTACTGTAGGTGTACTATAGGTGTACTGTAGGTGTACTGTAGATGTACTATAGGTGGACCGTATGTGTACTGTAGGTGTACTATATGTGTACTGTAAATGTACTATAGGTGGACCTGATGTGTACTGTAAATGTACTATAAGTGTACTGTAGCTGTACTTTAGGTCCAACATAGGTGTACTAAAGTGTATTGTAGGTGTACTATAGGTGTTATTGTAGGTGTACTATATGTGTACTATAGGTGTACTGCTATACTGTAGGTGTACTATAGGTGTACTATAGGTGTACTGCAGGTGTACATGGGTGTACTGCAGGTGTTACTATGGGTGGATCGTATGTGTACTGTAGGTGTACTATATGTGTACTGTAAATGTACTGTAGGTGTACTATAGGTTGACTATAGGTGTACTGTAGGTGTACTATAGGTTGACTATAGGTGTACTGTAGGTGTACTAGGATGTACTGTAGGTGTATATAGGTTGACTATAGGTGTACTGTAGGTGTACTGTAGGTTACTGTAGGTGTAATGTAGGTGTACTATAGGTGTACTATAGGTGCATGCTTGAAATGTCTGCAAGGTAAAGGGGTTTTCTTATAGGTGCTTAAAGGTGCACACTTTTTGGTGAACAGCTGAGGGTTGGATGTACCAATCCCAGATTGCCCCTTTAATGTTGCATTTGCCTGCATAACACTGCGCTCTTCTGCATTTTAAGCAGAGCAAAAGAGCACATG
>NW_019957607.1:75934-78268 GCF_002910315.2 Salvelinus sp. IW2-2015 | reverse complement strand
GTAAACGCAACAGAATCCCGCACCGGCATGATGGAGTCAGCAGGAGCAGACGCTCTCCCGACATCAATGGAGGAGCGAGTCCAACAACGTACGGCTGTACTGCAGCGTCTGGGAACAGCAATGGATCAGTTGATGGCGACGATGGACAGGTGGGAGAGAGGTGGCCTTCCTCCACCAGCAACACTACAACCACCCCCACAGCCCTCTCATTCGTCACCTGGCTCCAGTGGCATTCGGCTCACGCTCCCGAGGGAGTACGATGGGACGGCTGCCAGGTGTCAGGGGTTCTTACTCCAGCTGGAGCTCTACCTGGGAACCGTGCACCCGGCTCCCTCGGGACGTGAGAGCGTGAACGCCCTTTTCTCCTGCCTCTYAGGCAAAGCCCTGGAGTGGGCCAACGCGGTCTGGAATGAGGGAGACTCGGCGAGGGACCACTACCCAGAGTTCACGGAACGTCTGTTCCGTCTCAGGGAGGAGACAAGGAGCGTGCAGGACTTCGCCCTGGAGTTCCGGACCTTGGCCGTCGGCGCAGAATGGAATGACAGKGCCTTGATCGATCACTATAGGTGTAGTTTGCGTGAGGACGTCCGTAGGGAGCTAGCCTGTAGAGATACCACCCTCACCTTGGACCAGCTGGTGGACATGTCCATTCGGCTGGACAACTTGCTGGCCACCCGCAGAGGTSCGGATCGGGCTCTGTCCGTTTCATCCCCCAGCACCTCTGCTCCGACGCCCATGGAGCTCAGAGGTGCTGCAGCGAGGGCGACCGGAGGAGGAGCCCTTTCCTGCACCAGATGTGGTCGGAGAGGGCACACTGCTGACCGGTGCTGGAGGAGCTCTTCTGGGAGTCGAGACGGACACCCCAGGTGAGTAGGCACCAGACTCACCCAGAGTCCCCTGTTGCTCACATGTATGTGTTGATTTCTTTTCCTGAGTTTGCCCCACATTCCCAGCATAAGGCGCTAGTAGATTCAGGCGCAGCTGGGAATTTTATTGACCGTGGTTTGMTTACAGTCTAGGGATCCCCCTTGTTCAGGCTGATAAGCCCTTGTTCAGGCTGATAAGATTTTGTGGCAACAGAGGGCTCTGAAGGGGTGGTCAGAGGAGTGCTCAGGCAGGTGTGTAGGAGTTTCCATAGGTGCAACAACGGTGGAGAGTCCAGACCAAGTCTCCACCGTGCGTATTCCCTCAGAATATGCCGATTTGGCTATCGCCTTCTGTAAAAAGAAGGCGACTCAATTACCACCGAAGAACACGACATAGTCTATTTCTCACCTTGACCTACAAGTCATGCTCCAAAAACAGTCGCCCCAAGTACTCTGCGCACCAGAGACACATGTGCGGCGCGGTTAGCGGAATAATCATAAAGTCATCAATATAAACACCCACACCCTGCCCATGCAGGTCCCTGAGAATCTCATCTACAAAGATTGGAAGACTGCTGGAGCATTCTTCAACCCGTACGCTTGACGAGGTACTCAAAATGGCCTGTGGTACTAAACGCTGTCTTCCACTCATCTCCCTCCGGATACGCACCAAGTTATACGTGCTCCTGAGATCCAGTTCTGTGAAGAAGCGTGCCCGTGAAATGACTCCATCTCCGTGGCGATGAGAGGTAGTGGGTAACTGTACCCCACTGTAATGAATTTAGCCTCTATAGTCAATGCACAGGCGCAGACCTCCCTCCTTCTTCACAAAAAATAAACTCAAGAGGCAGGTGACGTGAGGGCCAAAGTACCCCTGCCCCAGAGATTCATGGCCTGCTCCATAGCCATCGTCTCCTCCTGTGACAGGGATACACGTGACTCCTGGGAAGTGCGGTGTCTACCAGGAGATTTATCGCACAATCCCCTCGTCGATTTTTATTTTAGTTTTCGTTATTTTACCAAGGTAAGTTGACTGAGAACACGTTCTCATTTCAGCAACGACCTGGGAAAGTTAAGGGGAGAGGAGGGGATGAATGAAGCCAATTGTAAACTCGGGATTATTAGGTGACCGTGATGGTGAGGCCAGATTGGAATTTAGCCAGGACACCGGGGTTAACACCCCTACTCTTACGATAAATGCCATGGGATCTTTAATGACCTCAGAGATCAGACAGACCCTTTAACGTCCCATCCGAAAGACAGCACCCTACACAGAGCAGTGTCCCCAATCACTGCCCTGGGGCATTGGGATCTTTGTTAACCAGAGGAAAGAGTGCCTCCTACTGGCCCTCCAACACCACTTCCAGCAGCACCTGGTCTCCCATCCAGGACTGACCAGGACCAACCCTTTAGCTTCAGAAGCAAGCCAGCAGTGGTATGCAGGGTGTATGCTGCTGGCGTAATTGCT
>NW_019957607.1:74003-75841 GCF_002910315.2 Salvelinus sp. IW2-2015 | reverse complement strand
TCTCTGGTGCGCAGAGTACTTGGGGCGACTGTTGGAGCATGACTTGTACGTCAAGGCTGAGAAATGCTTGTTCTTCCAACAGGTCGTCTCCTTCCTAGGATATCGCATTTCCACATCGGGGTTGGTGATGGAGTGTGACCGCATTGCAGCTGTGCGTAATTGGCCGAGAGCTGTGCTCTCACAGCGCTCGGGTACACCACCGAAGCTCCGCCCCTGTGCTTTCTTTTCGAGGAAGCTCAGCTCGGCGGAGTGAAACTATGACGTGGGGGACCGGGAGTTGTTGGCTGTCATCAGGGCTCTGAAGATGTGGAGACATTGGCTTGAGGGGGCTAAACGCCCTTTTCTCATCTGGACTGACCACCGTAATCTAGAGTACATCCGGGCGGCGAGGAGACTGAACCCTCGCTAGGCAAGGTGGGCTATGTTTTTCACCCGGGTTCGGTTTATGATGTCATATAGACCGGGTTCCCAGAACACTAAGGCGGACGCACTGTCACGACTGTATGATACAGAGGAGCGGTCCATCGATCCCACTCCCATACCTCCGGGCTCTTGTCTGGTGGCACCGGTGGTATGGGAGGTGGACGCGGACATCGAGCGGGCGTCACGTTCAGAGCCTACTCCACGTCAGTGTCCAGCTGGACGGGTGTACGTTTCGTTCGATGTTCGTGGCAGATTGATCTGGTGGGCTCATACGTCACCCTCCTCTGGTCATCCGGGCATCGGTAGGACGGTGCAAAGTCTTAGTGGGAAGTACTGGTGGTCCACTTTGGCCAAGGACGTGAGGGTTTGTGTTTCCTCCTGCTCGGTGTGCGCTCAGTGCAAGGCTCCTAGGCACCTGCCCCGAGGGAAATTACAACCCCTTCCCGTTCCACAGCGGCTGGACTTCCTGACCGATCTTCCTCCGTCACAGGGCAACACCACAATCCTGGTCGTTGTGGATCGGTTTTCTAAGTCCTGTCGTCTCCTCCCTTTGCCAGGTCTCCCTATGGCCCTACAGACTGCGGATGCCCTGTTTACACACGTCTTCCGGCACTACGGGGTGCCTGAGGACATAGTTTCTGATCGGGGTCCCCAGTTCACGTCCAGGGATTGGAAGGCGTTCATGGAGTGCCTGGGGGTCTTGGTCAGCCTTACCTCAGGTTTTTACCTCGAGAGTAATGGGCAGGTGGAGAGAGTAAACCAGGATGTGGGTAGGTTTCTGCGGTTGTATTGCCAGGACCGGCCAGGGGAGTGGGCGACGTTCATTCCATGGGCAGAGATGGCCCAGAACTCACTCCGCCACTCCTCTACTAACTTATTGAACTTCCAGTGTGTGTTGGGGTATCAGCCAGTTCTGGTTCCATGGCATCAGAGCCAGACCGAAAATCCTGTGGTAGACAAATGGGTGAGGCGCTCGAAGGAGACCTGGGAAGCCGCCCACGGGTGCCTTAAATGGGCTGAAGGGCAACCGCTGACCGTCACCGCAGTGAGGCGGTTTCGGGTCGAGAGCCAGACCCGGTCCTGCTCTCGACCCGAAACCTGCCCCTCCGCCTGCCCTGCCGGAAGCTGGGTCTGCGGTTTGTGGGGCCATTTAAAGTCCTGAGGAGAATAAACAAGGTGTGTTACAGGTTACAGCTCCTCCTTATTACCGTATTAACCCCTCGTTTCATGTGTCTCTCCTCAGGCCGGTGGTGGCTGGACCGCTTCAAGAAGCTGAGGTGCGGGAGGTCCCTCCGCCCCCCCTGGACATCGAGGGGGCCCCGGCGTATGAAGTTCGGTCCATACTGGACTCAAGGCGTCAGGTGGGGGGCCTTCAGTACCTTGTGGATTGGGAAGAGGAGAGATGCTGGGTGCCG
>NW_019957607.1:72119-73828 GCF_002910315.2 Salvelinus sp. IW2-2015 | reverse complement strand
CCCTGTGCTTTCTTTTCGAGGAAGCTCAGCTCGGCGGAGTGAAACTATGACGTGGGGGACCGGGAGTTGTTGGCTGTCATCAGGGCTCTGAAGATCATCAGGGCTCTTTTCCGTTTGTTTTGTCTTTGGTTCATTCACACCTGTTTTCATTTGCTTTAATTTCTGTGTGTATATTTACCCCTGTTTCCCCGCTTAGGTTTGTGTGGGATCATTTTTCTTGTTGCTTGTGGAGGCTTTCCTCAGTGTATTTCGCGTGTGGTTATTATAGTAAGGTGTGTTGTGTTTTTGCGCCTTACGGGAGTACTGTTACTTCCCATTGTTTTGGGGTATTGTACTGTGTTTTTGGACTTGCTCTGATTAAAATATASGCTACACTGACATCTCTGCTATCCTGCGTTTGACTCCTCACCTACCTTCAGTGYGTAAACGCATCACCCTCTTTGTAACTGGCTACGAGCCGGTTCGTGACACTAGCAATCAGACTTCTTCTATTCACATTTCTATATTGCCAAGTATTAAACTCAACTCAGCAGAAGTGAATGTCATAAATTACACTATTCAAGATCGTTCTGACACATATGCTTTCTCAAGACCATAGAACTGGCCTCATGTGCAAAAGATGACAACCTATATGATAGTCAGATGTATAGGAGCATGCCAGATCAGATACATCAAGTTAAAAGACACAGAAAACAGAATGATGGTKTCAGCAAGTCAGAGCATCTTTATTGTATTCACAATGGGGTCTGTTGTTGGTGTCCCATCCAGATGTAGTAGAATATGTTGTTCTGGAGGTGTTAACCATAGAAATAGAATTACCAGAAAATAAATCAATGTACCATGATGGGTGTCTGAGGGGCTTTAGCCATTCTAGAAAGAATAGGAGAATGGTATGCACATCTTTAACTACAGTTAACCGAAGCTGGCCTAAACAAATAATACAGATAAGGAAAATAGGGATTTTTCATCTTATGAAGACACTGTATAAGTTGAAACATTGAATTTTAGGTTGCATGAATAAAGCACTGGGGAGCAGCAATATTCCATGTGATGGCCTCTCATTTCCTATACCCAGTCTAGCAATCCTATTTCTATGTGGTTAACCTGTTGCTTAATGCAGTGCTTGCAGTGTGTGTGGGACCTTAAGAGGTGTGTTTGGTTTCACTTGAGGAGACAATCTGGCCGTCCACCAATTCATCTGTGACGATCACCACCTTGCGTGTGGTGGAGGTGGAGGAGCTGGGGCCGGAGCTGGAGGAGCTGAGGCCGGAGCTGAGGCCAGAGCTGGATGAGCTGAGGCCGGAGCTTAGGCCGGAGCTGACGCCGGAGCTAGAGGAGCTGATGTGGGAGCTGGAGGAGCTGTGGCCAGATTTTGAGGAGCTGTGAACAAGGCTGTTAGGAAGGGAAACCAATGGTTAGCATAGTTAGCATCTATGATCTATGATCATAATATCATAATATCATAATATCATAATATCTATTAAAGGTCACATAGCTGTAGATTCATGTCAAAAGTAACCATGGCTCAAACGAACTTTGAGCGTTCATGTTCAAATGAACATTGTTTTTMAAATCAAATGTTGGGGGAGACATCCAATCGCTTCCTGCCTTACCCGCTAGCCTCTCCGTCCAGCAGCCTCCTGTACTCAGCGATCTCCATCTCCAGGCGTGTCTTGATGTCCAGCAGCATCTTGTACTCCTGGCCCTGG
>NW_019957607.1:69955-71089 GCF_002910315.2 Salvelinus sp. IW2-2015 | reverse complement strand
GCCATGGTCATCTCGTCCAGCATCCTCTTCAGCCCGGCGATGTCCGCCTCCACTGACTGACGCATGGCCAGCTCGTTCTCATACCTGAGAGATGGAGAGAGCTTAGGTCAAAGAACTGCCTGAATGTGTTCCTCTGTGAGAATAGCAGGGGGGTTATAGAWTCTAGTATTCCATTAGGTTTAAATATCAGAAAGTAACACCAGGCTTCTGATATGTCTGTTGGGAGGGTGTGGTTATGGTGGAGCTGAAGGGTAATGTTAGTTGGTTTCCTTTTTTTATAGATTCAACACAAAATGTAATAAAAAACAGTATGAGGGTTTTTACAGATTTGGGGTTATTCCATGTGGTTAATGTAATGCWCCAGCAGTGTACTGTATCTGTGGATGGTGTTGGGTGTACTYACTTGTTTCTGAAGTCGTCTGCAGCGAGCTTTGCGTTGTCGATGTTCAGATAGATGCTTCCGTTCAAGCAGGTGGCWTCCTGGATCTGAGAGGTGGAGGATKKCAAAACATTTCAGGAWKGGGTATGCATGGAATTTGACACGAATGCAGTACACACAAACAGTGATAMCACACTGTAATCTCTGAGTTCTGAGTTTCAGCTGCACTGTAAATTATAGCTCATAGAAGCATTACAGGGAACCTATTGTCGTTATGATCGTAAAGCATGGCACAAAGAAACAAATCGCACCTTTCGCAATCGCCTAGGGGCTCTTAAGAGAGAGGAAGGAATAGCTTCAATGATCTGCTTTATTTTCAATGATGCAAGGAAAAATATGCATACTGTCGTTGCATCTATCTTTGGTGCAATATCTTGGTTGAATCAATTCATTTTGCATTGTCCAATATTCATTGTCATAACATTCATCATTGACTGCTTTTGCCATCTAGGAGACACGTCACGTACCTTGTCCTGAAGGTCGGCGATAATAGCGTGGAAGCCGGAGTAGTCGCGAGCGCTGGGGGACGTCTTGCTCTCAAGGAACTGACGGATCTTCAGCTCCAGCTCGGTGTTGGCCGCCTCTAGCATGCGCACCTTCTCCAAGTAGGTGGACAGGCGGTCGTTCAGGTTCTGCATTGTGGCCTTCTCATTGACCGACACATTAATGTCGGCTCCACCGCCACCACCACCACC
>NW_019957607.1:67478-69930 GCF_002910315.2 Salvelinus sp. IW2-2015 | reverse complement strand
CCCCATTGCCAAAACTAAAAACCGCCACGCCGCCGACCCCCTCCCAGTTCTGAAAACGCACACCACCACCTCCGCCGCCGGAACCTGAACGAGGAGCTAGAGATGCGCACCGCCAGAGCCTCCTGCCACCTCCATACACACTGCCGCCCTCATGGCAGTGAGCGGCCTCCTCCACCTCAACACCACCCATCGAGGAGAAGCGGGAGGAGCCCATACCCATTCCACCTCCACCTCCAGACCTCATGGACATGGTGCCACCTCCGCCTCCACCGCCGCTGCTGCTGTAGGACATGCTAGATCTGGAGAAGGACATGGCTGCTGAGAGGGAGTCTGCCTGCCTGGGATGAGGAGAGAGAATGTGGTGCACGGCCCAGCCACTGTTCCCTTTTTATGCTGCACAGGGCAGAATGAGGGACGGTGGGAGGAGGACATGGGTGTGAGAGGCAGAAGGGAGGAATACAGGTAAGCATTACCTCATGTCGGGCAGGGCAGGACTCCTCCACCCACTTGGACACCCTGCGGGCAGACACTAGGATGCAGAAGGAGATGGAGGAGGATAGATAGATATGTGCTTTATGTGTGGATATTGAAAATATACTATTGCTGTGCAACTCCACCCTCCCCCTTCTTGCTCTATATATGGTGTCTGCCTGCACAAACATATAAAAGTTCACACCCTGTAAACAGATGGAATTCCTCTCTCATAATAGTGTCTGGTTGAAAGCATAGACAAGCCTGCTTCTATTAGCCCCAGGTTGGTCAATCAATCAGTCAACACACACAGTTTAACTTTGACAGGTGAGCTTCTCCGTGTTTCCTGGTAATATAGATTGACACACAGAATGGCTATTTACCTGTAGCTGTTATGTTACTAAGACGACACGTTGCAAAGAAACTTCACGGTAGAATATGATCTATCGCTTGACACCCAGACAACATTCTTCCCTAACAGACCTGTCTTTGTCTCACACACTGATGTCTTGCAAGAAAATCTCGTGTCCTTTTCCCTAAACGCAACAGTCCATTGTTCCTTTTATGCACATACTCAGTTTACCATTGTATTAAGTTTCACTCAACTTCATGCATTTTCCATCAACAATAGGAGTCTGCARGACCGACAAAAGTATYACTATATAGCCCCCATGGGATGAGTCATTACTCCGGGCATCGTACCCCAGGAAAAGWAACCTCAGATGGGATTAAAGTACCATTCTTTTCACTTAACACCTTGGAAGGGAACTTGGCGTCTGCAGCGTGCAAGAGCAAGCTGTCGCTTGTTTGCATATTTCCATGTAACCAGAGCATTTCTTGCAGATGTATTTTTATCATGCTCCAGAGGTTACCATTTGAGTCTGACATTTAGTATGTGGAAAAGATGATTTGCATTTGGTTAATGCCAAAGAAGCCCAAAGAGGCATGGTCATTCATACGGCCACTATGTTAATGATTCTGTGGGTAAAGTCGGATTATTAGTGGCATTGGTGGAATAATGTAACAAAAAGTAATCACTTTAACCTTTGAGGTAAATTGTCAGCATAGCTGACATATTATTAACATGTAGTTGCAGTGACATCCACTGGGCACAACAGTCATTTCAACATGGAATTTTGGGGATATTTGGTTGAGATGTTGATCAATGAGAATTTAACCTACATTCACCCATTCAAAAGACAGCCAAAAGTTTGTTGAATTCCCAATGTGTTATCACTATGCTTTCAACCATCCAAAACACACACCAAATTCCAATGGAATTATATTGTTGTCACTTAAATGTTATAACTGCACTTCAACCATTTAGACAAAGTTCAAATGAGAAAACAATGACAGATATTTTGTTTATCTGTACAACGGAATGTGTTATCATGTGCTTCATCTAATGTAATAGACAACCAAATGAGCTGAATTGCAGTTGAGATTGCATAAAAGTACATTGTGCAAGCGGGGGACTAGGACCAGAATTTGGCCCTGCATTCTGTTTTAAAGCTAAGCGACGGTTCTCCAGTCGGAGGCCTCCAGCGCGGTCCCCGTCAGGGATGCCTCCAGGCGAGCGGTCCCAGTCAAGAGCCTCCAGCGCTGGTCCCATGTCCGGAGCTACGTCCCAGCGGACCGGCCTCGTACAAGCCCGCGACTGGTCCAAGTACGGAGCTCGCAGCGACGTCTCCCAGTCCGGAGCTCCAGCGAGGGTCCCCCAGTCCGAGCTCCAGCGACGCGGTCCATGTCCGGAGGCCTCCGCGACGGTCCCATCGGGTTCCGGTCAGTGTCCAGCGACGGTCCCCAGTTCCGCGTCCGACTGGTCCAGGGCCAACGGTCTGTTCCGGCTTCAGCGAGGGTCCCCAGTCCGGAGCCTCCAGCGACGTGCCAGTCGAATCAGTCACAGCTGGTCCCAGTCCGGAGCCTCAGCGACCTAGGTTGAGATCCCCTAGTACGGAGTCTCCCCATATTTTCCTAATCT